>NC_069505.1:555640772-555782475 GCF_027579735.1 Bombina bombina
AATATCACTCCTGGCCAGCAGGAGGAGGCAAAGAGCACCACAGCAAAGCTGTTAAGTATCATCTCCCTTCCCACAAACCCCAGTCATTCGTACGAAGGAAAAGGAGAGAAAGGAAGCAACACAAGGTGCAGGGGTGCCTGAGGTTTATAAAAAAAACCCAACAATGTCTGAAAAATACAGGGGGGGGGCGTGGACTCACCGTGTCAAGAAATACATAAATTTATCAGGTAAGCATAAATTTAGTTTTCTTTCTAATGACACGGTGAGTCCACGGATTATCAGTAATTACTGTTGGGATGATAAGGGAGGGACAAGACAGGGAACCTAAACAGAAGGCACCACTGCTTGAAGAACCTTTCTCCCAAAAGAAGCCTCAGCCAAGGCAAAACTATCAAATTTATAACATTTTTAAAAAGTGTGCAGAGAGGACCAAGTTGCAGCCTTGCAAATCTGTTCCACAGAAGCTTCATTTTTGAAGGCCCAGGAAGAAGAAACAGCCCTAGTGGAATGAGCTGCGATTCTCTCAGGAGGCTACTGTTCAGCAGTTTCATAGGCCAAGCGAATTATACTCTTAAGCCAGAAAGAAAGAGAAGTAGCTGTAGCTTTCTGACCCTTGCGTTTCCCAGATAAAATGACAAGGCAGAAGACTGTCAAAAATCATTAGTCGCCTGCAAATAGAATTTCAACGCACGTACCATATCTAGGTTGTGCAGCAAACGCTCCTTATGAGAAGAAGGATTAGGACACAAAGAAGGAACAACGATTTCCTGATTAATATTCCTATCCGAAAATAATAACTTAGTACGCAGAACCACCTTATCAGAATGAAAGATAAGGGGGAATCACACTGCAACGCAGAGAGTTCCGAAACTCTCTGAGCAGAAGACATGGCAACAAGAAACAAAACTTTTCAAGATAGAGGACTTCCGGTGGGCGGCGTTCCAAGATGGCCACAGACTCCTGAGGCTCCGAGTATCTAGAAGTTAAAAGTGGCTGGAACCTTCGCCATCCTTCTCTCTCTTGGCAGTGTTTGTGCCCGAGAACTTTACTGGATTGAGGCATACTATCCCTCGGCCCCCGAGAAGCCAGAAACCGTTTTGGTGTGGTGGCGGGTGATCTCCCGCCACATTGTACATAGATCCTACATAATGGAGAGGCTCATCATCAAAGAAATGTGTACGGATGCCTATGCCCTGGACGAAATAAAGGCCATTTTATTGCCCAAATTTGACCGGCTCCTCCTGTCCTGCTCTAACCTAAGCACTTTGGTGAGAGCAACAGTACAACCGCGCCGACAGGTGAAGTCTGCTTCGGAATCCACCTTACAGAGCGTGAGGGGTGGCTTAGTATTGTGCCCACAGGCGGACATCAGCTCTCTAACCTCAGCTCCCTCACGGAAGGGAACAGCGGTGACAATTCTAGCAGCCGGGGCATCACCTTCCCGCATGGAACGTTGGATCTCTACCATAGCACCAGCTGGGGATTCAAAATTCAACTCACTGCTACCCGTTATGACTACTGCAGCGCCAGCCACAGAGCTCAGACCAAGAATCTTAGAAATGGAGACTGGTCTCAATACCGCTTACCGTGCTAACAATGCGGCTGAAACTCCTGTCGCTCCACCTTTGGTTGTTCTGCCGCACTTAATTCTCACTGTGAGGTTGCCTCTCTCCCCTTCGCAAATCAGTTGCACCCTTCTGAGGTATGTCTGCCACGCTCCACTCCGTGTCGGGATCGGATGATCAGCTTATGGTCACAGTCCCATTTACCAGCTGACTATGCAACAAACTCCTATGTGACCACAGGCTTTTGCCTACCCTTTGTACATCTGTGTAACTTTCAGCACCTTTGATTGCCCAGATGCATTTGTTCAACACCAGTCAATACAAGAAACCAATAGACAGCGGCTGCCTTATATTATTTTCTACACCTGATTATGTATGTGCTTTTGTCCTATTTCATTTAATTCTT
This sequence comes from Bombina bombina, assembly GCF_027579735.1. NCBI lineage: Eukaryota > Metazoa > Chordata > Amphibia > Anura > Bombinatoridae > Bombina > Bombina bombina. Next base: position 555,642,744 of record NC_069505.1, read on the forward strand.
ACTTATACACCGCTTCTCATATGCTTAAAGATATGAGTTCACTGTACCCACTAGCAAGCATAATTTCTTACTATGACACACAGGGGCTGAAGGCATTTGTGAGCAGTAGCTGAACTATACTATTGTTATGTATATCAACCTCTCTATTATGCTCTGGTGTTGTTTACTTGATTTGCTGAGCAGTGTTAATCAGCATTTTGAGAGTGTTTTGCTTGGCTGGCACTTAACAATACGATCCTTGCTACCATCATTCTTATTAGATGTATCTTGGTGAATCAAAACGTTGCTGCACACTAAGGTCTCAACATATGTATATATATATATAACTCCTGCTTGGAGCTTCTGTCAGATATATTCAATCATTTTAAGCAGCCTGTGTATACGCTCAACTCACCCTTATTTACCAAGAAACTATTAAGTAATGCCTGCAATATTAAGGCGGCCACACTGTTTAACTTATCTGTGTAGCTCAGCAGCCTCATTTCATTGTTTTGTTGTGTGCTATGTGCTATATTGTTAGCTAAGATTCTGAAATGTTGCATAATCATAGTGCTGTTTACTGAGAATTGCGGTGTGTTATAACTCTCATAATATGTTAAAATCTTGACCAGGCTGCTTTCTTATAAAGTACGAGTAGTTACAAACTTGTAATAATACAACAGCCACATTTTTCTCAGTCAATGTTTGTTAGATGATATTTGTAGGGCAATGTAATTTATAATCTATAATTTAATAGTCAATTTTCCTTGGTTAAGGAGGTTTAGTTTAGTCTTGTTAGTTTATTAAACTGAGATACCGTGTATATATTAATCTTACTCATTAAATCTGTGGGCCCTACCCCCCCTCTTTGATATATTCGCTACATTTAGCAGTTGCACCAGTGGGCTTACTCACAATACTATATGTCTCAGCCTTTTCATTCTATGATGTAATGCCCTTTTACCTCTTTGTACTAATATGAGGGCATAACTGTGGTATTCAGCAAAACTTTTATTGTTGTGGTTCTACTGTGTCTCTGTTTAAGGAGGTTTAGCTCAGTCTTGTTAGTTTATTTTATGTTTAGTTAGATTGTGTTAGTATACAAAAAAAACAACCCAGCATTGTGGTACAAATGTAAACCGCTGTTAGAAAGTTCTCTAGTCCATACAAGTCCTGTACAGACCTAAATATAATTGTGAACATTTCATTTTACTGTAGCCAATGGATTATGTTATTATATTATGCTGTCTAATCGATTCTATGTTACTTTGTCACACCCTGCGTGGTGTCTTAGATCTGTAACTTATCATTGTACCATGTGTTGGTTATAAATAAAATTTAAAAAAAAAAAAAACTTTCCAAGATAACAACTTAATATCTAAGGAATGCATAGGCTCAAACGGAGTCTGCTGAAGGACTTTTAAAACAAGGTTAAGACTCCAGGGAGGAGTAACAGGTTTAAACACAGGCCTGATTCTGACCAAGGCCCGACAAAAGGATTGCATATCTGGCACATCCGCCAAACGCTTATGCAACAAAAACATAATTTATGCTTACCTGATAAATTCCTTTCTCCTGTAGTGTAGTCAGTCCACGGGTCATCCATTACTTATGGGATATTAACTCCTCCCTAACAGGAAGTGCAAGAGGATCACCCAAGCAGAGCTGCTATATAGCTCCTCCCCTCTACGTCATACCCAGTCATTCGACCGAAAACCAAACGAGAAAGGAGAAACTATAGGGTGCAGTGGAGTATAATTTAAAATTTAGACCTGCCATAAAAAACAGGGCGGGCCGTGGACTGACTACACTACAGGAGAAAGGAATTTATCAGGTAAGCATAAATTATGTTTTCTCCTGTTAAGTGTAGTCAGTCCACGGGTCATCCATTACTTATGGGATACCAATACCAAAGCTAAAAGTACACGGATGACGGGAGGGACAGGCAGGCTCTTTACACGGAAGGAACCACTGCCTGAAGAACCTTTCTCCCAAAAATAGCCTCCGAAGAAGCAAAAGTGTCAAATTTGTAAAATTTAGAAAAAGTGTGAAGTGAAGACCAAGTCGCAGCCTTGCAAATCTGTTCAACAGAGGCCTCATTCTTAAAGGCCCAAGTGGAAGCCACAGCTCTGGTAGAATGAGCTGTAATCCTTTCAGGAGGCTGCTGTCCAGCAGTCTCATAGGCTAAACGTATTATGCTACGAAGCCAAAAGGAAAGAGAGGTGGCCGAAGCCTTTTGACCTCTCCTCTGTCCAGAATACACGACAAACAGGGAAGAAGTTTGTCGAAAATTTTTAGTTGCCTGTAAATAAAATTTCAGGGCACGGACAACGTCCAGATTGTGCAGAAGACGTTCCTTCTTTGAAGAAGGGTTGGGGCACAATGATGGAACAACAATCTCTTGATTGATATTCCTGTTGGTAACTACCTTAGGTAAAAACCCAGGTTTAGTACGCAGGACTACCTTGTCTGAATGGAAAATCAGATAAGGAGAATCACAATGTAAGGCAGATAACTCAGAGACTCTTCGAGCCGAGGAAATAGCCATTAAAAACAGAACTTTCCAAGATAACAGTTTGATATCAATGGAATGAAGGGGTTCAAACGGAACACCCTGTAAAACGTTAAGAACTAAGTTTAAACTCCATGGCGGAGCAACCGTTTTAAACACAGGCTTAATCCTGGCCAAAGCCTGACAAAAAGCCTGGACGTCTGGAACTTCTGACAGACGTCTGTGTAGAAGGATGGACAAAGCTGAGATTTGTCCCTTTAACGAACTAGCGGATAAACCCTTTTCTAAACCTTCTTGTAGAAAGGATAATATCCTAGGAATCCTAACCTTACTCCATGAGTAACTTTTGGATTCGCACCAATGCAAGTATTTGCGCCATATTTTATGGTAAATTTTCCTGGTAACAGGCTTCCTAGCCTGTATCAAGGTATCAATCACTGACTCAGAAAATCCACGCTTTGATAGAATCAAGCGTTCAATCTCCATGCAGTCAGCCTCAGAGAAATTAGATTTGGATGTTTGAAGGGACCCTGCACCAGAAGGTCCTGTCTCAGAGGTAGAGACCATGGTGGACAGGACGACATGTCCACTAGGTCTGCATACCAGGTCCTGCGTGGCCACGCAGGCGCTATTAGAATCACCGATGCTCTCTCCTGTTTGATCCTGGCAATCAATCGAGGAAGCATCGGGAAGGGTGGAAACACATAAGCCATGTTGAAGGCCCAAGGTGCTGTCAGAGCATCTATCAGAACCGCTCCCGGGTCTCTGGACCTGGATCCGTAATAAGGAAGTTTGGCGTTCTGGCGAGACGCCATGAGATCGAGATCTGGTCTGCCCCAAGGCCGAAGAAGTTGGGCAAAGACCTCCGGATGAAGTTCCCACTCCCCCGGATGAAAAGTCTGGCGACTTAGATAATCCGCTTCCCAGTTCTCCACGCCTGGGATGTGGATCGCTGATAGGTGGCAAGAGTGTGACTCTGCCCAGTGCATTATCTTTGATACTTCCATCATTGCTAGGGAACTCCTTGTCCCTCCCTGATGGTTGATGTAAGCCACAGTCGTGATGTTGTCCGACTGAAACCTGATGAACCTCAGAGTTGCTAACTGAGGCCAAGCCAGAAGGGCATTGAAAACTGCTCTTAATTCCAGAATATATATGGGAAGGAGACTCTCCTCCTGAGTCCAAGATCCCTGAGTCTTCAGGGAATTCCAGACAGCGCCCCAACCTATCAGGCTGGCGTCTGTTGTTACAATTGTCCAATCTGGCCTGCTGAAAGGCATCCCCTTGGAAAGATGTGGCCGAGAGAGCCACCATAGAAGAGAGTTTCTGGTCTCTTGATCCAGATTCAGCATAGGGGACAAATCTGAGTAGTCCCCATTCCACTGACTTAGCATGCACAATTGCAGTGGTCTGAGATGCAGGCGTGCAAAGGGAACTATGTCCATTGCCGCTACCATTAAGCCGATTACCTCCATGCATTGAGCCACTGACGGGCGTGGAATGGAATGAAGGACACGGCAAGCATTTAGAAGCTTTGTTAACCTGACCTCTGTCAGATAAATCTTCATTTCTACAGAATCTATAAGAGTCCCTAGGAAGGGAACTCTTGTGAGTGGCAATAGAGAACTCTTTTCCTCGTTCACTTTCCACCCATGTGACCTTAGAAATGCCAGTACTAACTCTGTATGAGACTTGGCAGTTTGGAAACTTGACGCTTGTATCAGAATGTCGTCTAGGTACGGAGCTACCGATATTCCTCGCGGTCTTAGCACCGCCAGAAGAGACCCCAGAACCTTTGTGAAGATTCTTGGAGCAGTAGCTAACCCGAAGGGAAGAGCTACAAACTGGTAGTGCCTGTCTAGAAAGGCAAACCTTAGGTACCGGTAATGATCTTTGTGAATCGGTATGTGAAGGTAGGCATCCTTTAAATCCACTGTGGTCATGTACTGACCCTTTTGGATCATGGGTAAGATTGTCCGAATAGTTTCCATTTTGAACGATGGAACTCTTAGGAATTTGTTTAGGATCTTTAAATCCAAGATTGGTCTGAAGGTTCCTTCTTTCTTGGGAACCACAAACAGATTTGAGTAAAACCCCTGTCCGTGTTCCGACCGCGGAACCGGGTGGATCACTCCCATTAGTAAAAGATCTTGTACACAGCGTAGAAACGCCTCTTTCTTTATCTGGTTTGTTGACAACCTTGAAAGATGAAATCTCCCTTTTGGAGGAGAAGCTTTGAAGTCCAGAAGATATCCCTGAGATATGATCTCTAACGCCCAGGGATCCTGGACATCTCTTGCCCAAGCCTGGGCGAAGAGAGAAAGTCTGCCCCCTACTAGATCCGTTTCCGGATTGGGGGCCCTCACTTCATGCTGTCTTAGGGGCAGCAGCAGGTTTTCTGGCCTGCTTGCCCTTGTTCCAGGTCTGGTTAGGTTTCCAGCCCTGTCTGTAACGAGCAACAGTTCCTTCCTGTTTTGGAGCGGAGGAAGTTGATGCTGCTCCTGCCTTGAAGTTACGAAAGGCACGAAAATTAGACTGTCTAGCCCTTGGTTTGGCTCTGTCTTGAGGCAGGGCATGGCCCTTACCTCCAGTAATGTCAGCGATAATTTCTTTCAAACCGGGCCCGAATAATGTCTGCCCTTTGAAAGGTATGTTAAGCAATTTAGATTTAGAAGTCACATCAGCTGACCAGGATTTTAGCCAAAGCGCTCTGCGCGCCTGAATGGCGAATCCGGAATTCTTAGCCGTAAGTTTAGTTAGATGTACTACGGCATCAGAAATAAATGAATTAGCTAGCTTAAGAGTTTTAAGCTTGTTTGTAATCTCATCCAATGGAGCTGATTCAAGGGTCTCTTCCAGAGACTCAAACCAGAATGCCGCCGCCGCCGTGACCGGCGCAATGCATGCAAGGGGTTGCAAAATAAAACCTTGTTGAACAAACATTTTCTTAAGGTAACCCTCTAACTTTTTATCCATTGGATCTGAAAAAGCACAGCTATCCTCCACCGGGATAGTGGTACGCTTAGCTAAAGTAGAAACTGCTCCCTCCACCTTAGGGACCGTCTGCCATAAGTCCCGTGTGGTGGCGTCTATTGGAAACATTTTTCTGAATATAGGAGGGGGTGAGAAAGGCACACCGGGTCTATCCCACTCCTTGTTAACAATATCAGTAAGTCTTTTAGGTATAGGAAAAACGTCAGTACACGTTGGTACCGCAAAATATTTATCCAACCTACATATTTTCTCTGGGATTGCAACCGTGTTACAATCATTCAGAGCCGCCAACACCTCCCCTAGTAACACACAGAGGTTCTCAAGCTTAAATTTGAAATTTGAAATGTCTGAATCCAGTTTATTTGGATCAGACCCGTCACCCACAGAATGAAGCTCTCCGTCTTCATGTTCTGCAAATTGTGACGCAGTATCTGACATGGCCCTAGTATTATCAGCGCACTCTGTTCTCACTCCAGAGTGGTCTCGTTTACCCCTGAGTTCTGGCAATTTAGATAAAACCTCAGTCATAACATTAGCCATGTCTTGCAAAGTGATCTGTAATGGCCGCCCTGATGTACTTGGCGTTACAATATCACGCACCTCCTGAGCGGGAGATGCAGGTACTGACACGTGAGGTAAGTTAGTCGGCATAACTTCCCCCTCGTTGTCTGGTGAATTTTTATTAACATGTACAGATTGACTTTTATTTAAAGTAGCATCAATGCAATTAGTACATAAATTTCTATTGGGCTCCACATTGGCCTTTGAACATATTGCACAAAGAGATTCCTCTGTGTCAGACATGTTTAAACAAACTAGCAATTAGACTAGCAAGCTTGGAAAATACTTTTTCAAACAATTTTCAAGTAATATAAAAAACGTTACTGTGCCTTTAAGAAGCACACAAAAACTGTCGCAGTTGAAATAACAATGAACCGGATTAGTTATAGAAAACAATTTTTAACAATAAATGCATTGATTTAGCAAAGGAATGCACCCACTAGCAAATGGATGATTAACTCCTTAATACCGAAAAAACGTATAACAATAAAATATAAACGTTTTTATCACAGTCAAAACACAGTCTCACAGGTCTGCTGTGAGTGATTACCTCCCTCAAAACTAGTTTTGGAGACCCCTGAGCTCTGTAGAGACGTCCTGGATCATGCAGGGAGAATAAGGAAGACTTGTGACTGAATTTCTACTGTGTAGAAAAGCGCCAAAATAGGCCCCTCCCACTCATAATACAACAGTGGGGAAGCTCAATACTGACTTTATTTAAAACAAAACGACAGCCAAGTGGAAATTAATGCCCAAAAAAATTTCACCAAGTACCTCAAAGCTAAAACGATTAACATGCCAGTAAACGTTTTAAATATAAATACATGAAGTTATAAAAAAGCCTGTTGCTAGTTGCTCTTACTGCAGAAGGCTAAAAGCTATATGTATACAGTATTTTCTTAGTGAAGTGCCATTCCCCAGAAATACTTCAGTGCCAACATACATACATAACAGCCTGATACCAGTTGCTACTACTGCATTTAAGGCTGTACTTACATTTCAACGGTATTAGCAGTATTTTCTCAGTCAATTCCATTCCTTAGAAAATAATATACTGCAACATACCTCTTTGCAGGTGAACCCTGCCCGCTGTCCCCTGTTCTGAAGTTACCCCGCTCCTCAGAAGGCCGAGAACAGCAAATGGATCTTAGTTACGTCCGCTAAGATCATACACAAACTCAGGCAGATTCTTCTTCTAATGCTGCCTGAGAAAAACAACACACTCCGGTGCCGTTTAAAATAACAAACTTTTGATTGAAGAAATAAAAACTAAGTTTTAATAACCTCTGTCCTCTCACACATCCTATCGATTAGTTAGGTGCAAGAGAATGACTGGGTATGACGTAGAGGGGAGGAGCTATATAGCAGCTCTGCTTGGGTGATCCTCTTGCACTTCCTGTTAGGGAGGAGTTAATATCCCATAAGTAATGGATGACCCGTGGACTGACTACACTTAACAGGAGAAATAGACAAAGCAGATATTTGACCCTTCAAAGTACTCACTGATAAACCTTTCTCCAGACCGTCCTGGAAAAAAGACAGAATCCTAGGAATCCTGACTCTACTCCACAAGAACCCCTTGGCCTCACACCAGTACAGATATTTATGCTCCATATTTAATGGTAAATCCTTCTAGTCACAGGCTTACGGGCCTGGATCAAGGTCTCAATGACCGAGTCCGAAAACCCACGCTTAGATAAAATTAAGCGTTCAATCTCCACGCATTCAGCTTCAGAGAAATAAGATTTGGATGAAGGAAGGGCCCTTGAAGTAGAAGGTCTTTCCTCAGCGGGAGTCTCCAGGGTGGAAGAGATGACATCTCCACTATGTCTACATACCAGATTCTGCGAGGCCACACCGGTGCTATGAGAATCACCGAAGCCCTCTCCTGCTTGATCCGAGCAATGACCCGTGGAAGGAGAGCGAGTGGAGGAAACAAGTATGCTATACTGAAATTCCATGGCACCGCCAGTGCATCTATCAGGACTGCATTTGGATCCCTTGACCTCGAACCATACCTCGGGAGCTTGGCATTCTGCCGAGAAGCCATGAGATCTAACTCCTGCTGCCCCCATTTGAGGATCAAACTGGAAAACACCTCAGGATGGAGCTCCCACTCCCCCGGGTGAAAGGTCTGTCTGCTCAGAAAATCTGCTTCCCAATTGTCCACTCCTGTAATGTGGATCGCAGATAGCCAAAATTATTCAGTGGGCGGAGACCCACAACTGCTGTCTACCTCTGTCATGGCCAAGGAACTCCGAGTTCCTCCCTGATGGTTGACGTAAGCCACAGAAGTTATGTTCTCCGACTGGAACCTGATAAACCAGGCTGAAGCTAACTGAGGCCAGGCAAGTAAAGCATTGAAGATTGCCCTCAGCTCTAGGATGTTTATGGGGAGAACTGCCTTCTCCGGAGTCTATAGACCTTAAGCCTTTAACGAGCCCCAGACTGTTCCCCATCCCAGCAGGCTGGCATCCGTGGTCACAATCACCCAGGTAGGTCTGCGGAAGCAGGTTCCCTGGGAGAGATGTTCCTGAGACAACCACCACGGAAGAGATTCTCTTGTCGCCTGATCCAGTTCTATTCGCGGAGACAGATCTCTGTATGAGAGTTTGCTTGTTGAAAAGACGGCACCTGAACTAGAATGTCATCCAGATATGGTGCCACTGCAATGCCCCGAGACCGGAGCAAGACCGAATGGAAGAGCCACAAATTGGAAGTGCTTGTCTAGAAAAGCAAACCTCAAAAACATGTGACTATCCCTGTGGATGGGAACATGAAGGTACGCATCCTTTAGGTCTATGGTTGTCATGAACTGACCCTCTTGAACCAAGGGAAGAATGGAACGAATAGTTTCCATCTTGAAGGACGGTACTCTGAGAAACTTGTTTAGACTTTTGAGGTCTAAAATCGGTCTGAAAGTTCCCTCTTTTTTGGGAACCACAAACAGATTGGAGTAGAATCCCAGACCCTGTTCCTGCATTGGAACGGGAACTATCACTCCCAGGGCAGAAAGATCCTGAACACAATGTAAGAGCGCCTCTCTTTTTATCTGGTCTACAGATAATCTTGAGAGGAGGAACCTGCCCCTGGGAGGAAAAGTCTTGAACTCTAGTTTGTATCCCTGGGACACAATGTCCACCGCCCAGGGATCCGGAACATCCCAAACCCAGGCTTGAGCGAAGTGAGAAAGTCTGCCCCCTACAAGATCAGCTCCCAGATCGGGGGAAGGCTTTCATGCTGACTTAAATCATTTGCGGGCTTCTTAGATTGCTTCCCCTTGTTCCAAGGCTGATTGGGATTCCAGGAAGACTTGGACTGTTTCTGCTTGGAAGAGGGGGGGGGGGGGGGTTGGAAAGGCTTACCTCTAAAGTTTCGAATGGAACGAAAATTATTATGACGCCCTTTCTGTTTATTTCTCTTATCCTGTGGGAGGAAATATCCTTTTCCTCCTGTAATATCAGAAATAATTTCAGCCAAGCCTGGCCCAAACAAGGTCTTACCCTTGAAGGGGATCGCCATAAGTTTGGACTTAGAAGAAACATCCGCAGACCAGAATTTCAACCATAAAGCTCTGCGAGCTAGTAAAACAAAACCAGATATTTTTGCTCCCAACTTAATGACTTGTAAGGAATCATCCGTGATAAAGGAATTAGCCAACTTAAGAGTCTTAATCCTATCTTGGATCTCCTCAAGAGGCGTATCTGTCTGAATAGAATCAAAGCATCAAACCAGTAGGCTTCCGCGCTGGTGACAGTGGCAATGCACACTGCAGGCTGCCATTGTAGACCCTGGTGAACATAGATTTTCTTTAACAATGCCTCCAACTTCCTTTCCATAGGATCCTTAAAGGAACAGCTATCCTCTATGGGAAAAGTGGTTCTCTTAGCAAAAATGGAAATAGCCCCTTCCACTTTGGGGACCGTTTGCCAAGACTCCTTAATAGAGTCAGCTATTGGAAACATTTTCTTGAAAATTGGAGATGGAGAAAAGGGAATTCCAGGTCTCTCCCACTCCCATGCAATAATCTCTGTAGCACTGTCTGGTACAGGGAAAACCTCCACCGCGGAGGAAACATCAAAGTACTTGTTCAGTTTGCTAAACTTCTTAGGATTGACTACGAGAGTCGTATCAGAGTTGTCCAAGGTAGCTAAAACCTCCTTAAGTAACAGGCAGAGGTGTTCCAGCTTAAACCTGAAGGATACAACTTCAGCATCAGAAGCAGGAATTATACTGTCAGAATCTGAGATTTCACTCTCAGTTGCCACCGAAGTGTCTTCCTCCTCAGATTTTTGAGCAAGGGAAACTTGGCTACCACAACCTGATCAGAAACCTTACTAGCTAATTCATTAAACTTCCTCTTGCGCTTTCCCTGAAGCATGAGAAAAGCAGACAGTGCCTCAGATACCGTAGAAGATACCTGAGTAGCAATGTCTTGCAAAGAAAATCCTATCAGATTGTGAGAGGAAACGCAGGGCACTGCATGTGTAAAAGATTGGGATGCTTGGGGGGACATATCTGGTACAGGAGACCCCTTAACAGCATCCGCCTTATCTAAGGGTGGCTCATGTTCAAAAAGTCTCTCTCTCTATAACACAAAGTTCTCTCAATACAAGAAGAACACAATGGTACTGGTGGTTCCACCTGGGAATCAAAACATAACTTGCATGCAACAATTTGCAAAGCCTCTTGGTCCATCTTGCAACAAAAACAAAACCCCAAAGGAAAAAAATAAAAAGCTGCTTTTATTTTAGCCTTAAAGTTAAACTGTACACAAAATGTTACTGTGCCTTTAAATATTTAATTTAAGAAAAGAACAGATATACTGCAAATTCCCCAGGCAACCCTCTACACCTCAGCAACTTTACTGAGGTGCCTACCTGTCCTGCTCCCTGGAAACTATTTCACCACTCAACGGTAGCTTTACTGAATGAACCGACTGAATTCCGGACCTGCGATCCATCGTCTGAGCCCGACAATAGAGGAGCAGCCGACAACTACACCACAAACCAGAACTGACAGCACTGAAACTTTCTCCTCAGAGAGAAATTAAAGTGCGCCAAACAACCGCCGCCTCTGGAAAGACCCGCCCCTATTCTAATCTGGGGCCGTCCCGGCAGTTGGAAGGAAAGTTCTGATGCAAAAATGTCCCTAATAAAAGATCCGCAATTAACCAGGATCTGTATATCAAAACGGACCACATATCACACACAAGTCCTGCCCGGATCACAACCGGAGCTAGGAACACAATCTGAGCCACCACACAACATCACACAGTTCCTGCAAACTGCCATTGTTAACCCTTAAAAGGATTACAATGAAATGTCCCCTTTACATTTAAAATGGAGCTAGCTGCTCAAGTGCCAGAATTTTTCTTACCCTGAAAAAAAAAATTAAACAAAAAAAAAATTAAACATGGCACCTAAAAATCAGTCTGTCCGGCAGCAGGACAGCTCACCCGGTTTGAAAGGTTAATTCTCCTCACATGGACCTGTGAAAAAGGAAAGAACTGAGTAAACTTACTCAGGCTTTTAGATTAGGGCAGCAAAGATGATTGAGAAAGCGCAGTGAGGATTGTACCTCACAAGTTCCCAATTGCTTAAAAGCCACCACTGCCCTACTGAAGAGACTGACGTGGACCAGGCTAGACCTCAGAAAGATCAGAGGAAACCTACTCTGCTTTTAAAATAATAAAAACTTGATTGTAGAACTTCTATCATACACCGAAAACTTTACCACCTCCTTGCAACGCAGGCAAAGAGAATGACTGGGGTTTGTGGGAAGGAAGGTTATAGTTAACAGCTTTGCTGTGGTGCTCTTTGCCTCCTCCTGCTGGCCAGGAGTGATATTCTTAACAGTAATTACTAATGATCCGTGGACTCACTGTGTCATTAGAAAGAAATAAAGGGGGTGAACTCATCAGATAGCACAGACCATAATGACAAAAAGCAAACAACAATAAACCATCTAGAAATGGCTATTTTGCGCTCGTGTGCAATCCCGATCCCTGCCCGCGCACAGCCAGTCACGGGCGAGCAGGAGCTGTCAATCTCCTCGGTCGGACTAGACCACGGAGATTGAATTTCGCCACCTTAGAGGTGGCGAAGAGGTTAGGAAAGCAGCGGTCTGTTGACCACTGCTTGTTAAATACGGCAAGCAGGTTTTTGTAGGGGCTTTGATAAACTTATCAAAGCCTTAGGGGCTTTTAATGTGAGTCTCACCCCTCCTCACATACACTACTACACCAGGTCATGTATACACATCACTGATCCAGCATATAATGTGACAGTGTCACCCTCCTCACATACACTACTACACCAGGTCACGTATACACATCACTGATACAGCATATAATGTGACAGTGTCACCCTCCTCACATACACTACTACACCAGGTCATGTATACACATCACTGATACAGCATATAATGTGACAGTGTAACCCCCTCCTCACATACACTACTACACCAGGTCACATATACACATCACTGATACAGCATATAATGTGACATTGTCACCCCATCCTCACATACACTACTACACCAGGTCACGTATACACATCACTGATACAGCATATAATGTGACATTGTCACCCCATCCTCACATACACTACTACACCAGGTCATGTATACACATCACTGATACAGCATATAATGTGACAGTGTCACCCTCTCCTCACATACACTACTACACCAGGTCATGAATACACACCACTGATACAGCATATAATGTGAAAGTGTCACCCCCTCCTCACTTACACTACTACACCAGGTCATGTATACACATCACTGATAAAGCATATAATGTGAGTGTCACCCCCTCCCTCACATACACTACTACACCAGGTCATGTATACATATCACTGATACAGCATATAATGTGACAGTGTCACCCCTCCTCACATACACTACTACATCAGGTCACGTATACACATCACTGATACAGCATATAATGTGACTGTGTCACCCTCCTCACATACACTACTACACCAGGTCACGTATACACATCACTGATACAGCATATAATGTGACAGTGTCACCCCCTCCTCACATACACTACTACACCAGGTCACGTATACACATCACTGATACAGCATATAATGTAACAGTGTCACCCCCTCCTCAAATACACTACTACACCAGGTCACATATACACATCACTGATACAGCACATGATGTGACAGTGTCACTCCCTTCCTCACATACACTACTACACTAGGTCATGTATACACATCACTGATACAGCAAATAATGTGACAGTGTCACCCCTCCTCACATACACTACTACACCAGGTCATGTATACATATCACTGTTACAGCAGATAATGTGACAGTATCACCCCCTCACATACACTACTACACCAGGTCATGTATACATATCACTGATACAGTATATAATGTGACAGTGTCACCCCCTCCTCACATACACTACTACACCAGGTCATGTATACACATCACTGATACAGCATATAATGTGACAGTGTCACCCTCTCCTCACATACACTACTACACCAGGTCATGTATACACACCACTGATACAGCATATAATGTGAAAGTGTCACCCCCTCCTCACATACACTACTACACCATGTCATGTATACACATCACTGATACAGCATATAATGTGACAGTGTCACCCTCTCCTCACATACACTACTACACCAGATCATGTATACACATCACTTATACAGCATATAATGTGATGTCACTCCCTTCCTCACATACACTACTACACAAGGACATGCAGAGAATATAAAGCACACACAGAGCACACAGACTACTATCATTTTGCCACGTCACAATAATAAGTGTAAAGAAAAATATTTTATATACATGAACAGGTAACTTACTTGTATAAGGATTCTTCTTCCCTAAAAAGTAAATAAAATAAGGTTAGGAATGTTTGTTTCTAAGACATTAAGATAATCACGAGTACAGGGAAAATATTATTTGTGTTACTGACCTGTGTGCTGATACACACAGCATCTGCTATGTGTGGTTGTGAGCTTTGTACATATCTATCCTATATTTATATATGTTAGTGGTCCTGTGCTGTATATGTTTATATACTGTGTGTTACTGACCTGTGTGCTGATGTACATATCTATCCTATATTTATATATGTTAGTGGTCCTGTGCTGTATATGTTTATATACTGTGTGTTACTGACCTGTGTGCTGATGTACATATCTATCCTATATTTATATATGTTAGTGGTCCTGTGCTGTATATGTTTATATACTGTATGTTACTGACCTGTGTGCTGATGCTTTGTACATATCTATCCTATATTTATATATGTTAGTGGTCCTGTGCTGTATATGTTTATATACTGTATGTTACTGACCTGTGTGCTGATGCTTTGTACATATTTATCCTATATTTATATATGTTAGTGGTCCTGTGCTGTATGTGTTTATATACTGTGTGTTACTGACCTGTGTGCTGATGTACATATCTATCCTATATTTATATATGTTAGTGGCTCTGTGCTGATCCATTTGTATATGTTTATATACTGTGTGTTACTGACTTGACCAAGGGCGTATTTAGGGTTTTTACTGCCCTAGGCACTGATAAATCTGCTGCCCCCACACTTCCTACCTCTGTGTATTTTAGCTTATATATTCCTCCTATATGTTTCTCACAAACATACTAAGGAGTTCATTTTTCACTTATTATTGACAGGCACACAAAGCCTGAAAAACTGGTTTATAATTCATTATTTAAAGGGATATGAAACAAAAACATAATTTATGCTTACCTGATAAATTTATTTCTCTTGTAGTGTAGTCAGTCCACGGGTCATCCATTACTTATGGAATATATCTCTTCCTAACAGGAAGCTGCAAGAGGATCACCCAAGCAGAGCTGCTATATAGCTCCTCCCCTCACATGTCATATTCAGTCATTCGACCAAAGCAGACGAGAAAGGAGAAACCATAGGGTGCAGTGGTGACTGGAGTTCAATTAAAATTTAGATCTGCCTTAAAGACAGGGCGGGCCGTGGACTGACTACACTACAAGAGAAATAAATTTATCAGGTAAGCATAAATTATGTTTTCTCTTGTTAAGTGTAGTCAGTCCACGGGTCATCCATTACTTATGGAATACCAATACCAAAGCTAAAGTACACGGATGAAGGGAGGGACAAGGCAGGAACATTAAACAGAAGGAACCACTGCCTGAAGTACCTTTCTCCCAAAAATAGCCTCCGAAGAAGCAAAAGTGTCAAATTTGTAAAATTTTGAAAAAGTGTGAAGGGAAGACCAAGTTGCAGCCTTGCAAATCTGTTCAACAGAGGCCTCATTTTTAAAGGCCCAGGTGGAAGCCACAGCTCTAGTAGAATGAGCTGTAATCCTTTCAGGAGGCTGCTGTCCAGCAGTCTCATAGGCTAAACGTATTATGCTACGAAGCCAAAAAGAGAGAGAGGTAGCCGAAGCCTTTTGACCTCTTCTCTGTCCAGAGTAAACGACAAACAGGGAAGAAGTTTGACGAAAATCTTTAGTTGCCTGCAAATAGAACTTCAGGGCACGGACTACGTCCAGATTATGCAAAAGTCGTTCCTTCTTTGAAGAAGGGTTAGGACACAGTGATGGAACAACAATCTCTTGATTGATATTCCTGTTAGTAACTACCTTAGGTAAGAACCCAGGTTTAGTACGCAGAACTACCTTGTCTGAATGAAAAATCAGATAAGGAGAATCACAATGTAAGGCAGATAACTCAGAGACTCTTCGAGCCGAGGAAATAGCCATCAAAAACAGAACCTTCCAGGATAACAGCTTGATATCAATGGAATGAAGGGGTTCAAATGGAACGCCTTGAAGAACGTTAAGAACTAAGTTTAAGCTCCACGGCGGAGCAACAGTCTTAAACACAGGCTTAATCCTAGCTAAAGCCTGACAAAAAGCCTGAACGTCTGGAACTTCAGCCAGACGTTTGTGTAGAAGAATAGACAGAGCAGAAATCTGTCCCTTTAACGAACTAGCAGATAAGCCCTTTTCTAAACCCTCTTGTAGAAAGGACAATATCCTAGGAATCCTAACCTTACTCCATGAGTAACTCTTGGATTCGCACCAATATAAATATTTACGCCATATCTTATGGTAAATTTTTCTGGTAACAGGCTTCCTAGCCTGTATTAAGGTATCAATAACCGACTCCGAGAAGCCACGCTTTGATAGAATCAAGCGTTCAATCTCCATGCAGTCAGCCTCAGAGAAATTAGATTTGGATGGTTGAAAGGACTCTGAATTAGAAGGTCCTGTCTCAGAGGCAGAGACCACGGTGGACAGGATGACATGTCCACTAGGTCTGCATACCAGGTTCTGCGTGGCCACGCAGGCGCTATCAGAATCACCGAAGCTCTCTCCTGTTTGATCTTGGCAATCAAACGAGGAAGCATCGGGAATGGTGGAAACACATAAGCCATGTTGAAGACCCAAGGGGCTGTCAGAGCATCTATCAGCACCGCTCCCGGGTCCCTGGACCTGGATCCGTAACAAGGAAGCTTGGCGTTCTGGCGAGACGCCATGAGATCCAGATCTGGTTTGCCCCAACGATGAATCAGTTGAGCAAAGACCTCCGGATGAAGTTCCCACTCCCCCGGATGAAAAGTCTGGCGACTTAGAAAATCCGCCTCCCAGTTCTCCACGCCTGGGATGTAAATCGCTGACAGGTGGCAAGAGTGAGACTCTGCCCAGCGAATTATCTTTGAGACTTCCAACATCGCTAGGGAACTTCTGGTTCCCCCTTGATGGTTGATGTAAGCCACAGTCGTGATGTTATCCGACTGAAATCTGATGAACCTCAGAGTTGCTAACTGAGGCCAAGCTAGGAGAGCATTGAATATTGCTCTTAATTCCAGAATATTTATTGGGAGGAGTTTCTCCTCCTGAGTCCATAATCCCTGAGCCTTCAGGGAGTTCCAGACTGCGCCCCCGCCTAGAAGGCTGGCGTCTGTTGTTACAATCGTCCAATCTGGCCTGCGAAAGGTCATCCCCTTGGACAGATGTGGCAGAGAAAGCCACCATAGAAGAGAATCTCTGGTCTCTTGATCCAGATTTAGTAGGGGGGACAAATCTGAGTAATCCCCGTTCCACTGACTTAGCATGCACAATTGCAGCGGTCTGAGATGCAGGCGCGCAAATGGTACTATGTCCATTGCCGCTACCATTAAGCCGATTACTTCCATGCACTGAGCTACTGACGGGTGTGGAATGGAATGAAGGACACGGCAAGCATTTAGAAGTTTTGATAACCTGGCCTCTGTCAGGTAAATTTTCATCTCTACAGAATCTATAAGAGTCCCTAGAAAGGGAACCCTTGTAAGTGGTAATAGAGAACTCTTTTCCACGTTCACCTTCCACCCATGCGACCTCAGAAATGCCAGAACTATCTCTGTATGAGACTTGGCAGTTTGAAAACTTGACGCTTGTATCAGAATGTCGTCTAGGTACGGAGTCACCGCTATGCCTCGCGGTCTTAGTACCGCCAGAAGTGAGCCCAGAACTTTTGTAAAGATTCTTGGAGCCGTAGCTAATCCGAAGGGAAGAGCTACAAACTGGTAATGCCTGTCTAGGAAAGCAAATCTTAGGTACCGATAATGATCCTTGTGAATCGGTATGTGAAGGTAGGCATCCTTTAAGTCCACAGTGGTCATGTACTGACCCTCTTGGATCATGGGAAGGATGGTTCGAATAGTTTCCATTTTGAATGATGGAACTCTTAGGAATTTGTTTAGGATTTTTAAGTCCAAGATTGGTCTGAAGGTTCCCTCTTTCTTGGGAACCACAAATAGATTTGAATAGAATCCTTGCCCGTGTTCCGTCCGCGGAACTGGGTGGATCACCCCATTAGTAAGAGGTCTTGTACACAGCGTAGAAACGCCTCTTTCTTTATTTGGTTGCTGATAACCTTGAAAGATGAAATCTCCGTCGTGGAGGAGAAGTTTTGAAGTCCAGGAGATATCCCTGAGATATGATCTCCAACGCCCAGGGATCCTGGACATCTCTTGCCCAAGCCTGGGCGAAGAGAGAAAGTCTGCCCCCCACTAGATCCGTTTCCGGATAGGGGGCCCTCTCTTCATGCTGTCTTAGGGGCAGCAGCAGGTTTCTTGGCCTGCTTGCCCTTGTTCCAGGACTGGTTAATTTTCCAGCCCTGCCTGTAACGAGCAACAGCTCCTTCCTGTTTTGGAGCGGAGGAAGTTGATGCTGCTCCTGCCTTGAAGTTACGAAAGGCACGAAAATTAGACTGTTTGGCCTTTGATTTGGCCCTGTCCTGAGGTAGAGCATGGCCCTTACCTCCCGTAATGTCAGCTATAATTTCTTTCAAGCCGGGCCCGAATAAGGTCTGCCCTTTGAAAGGAATATTAAGCAATTTAGATTTAGAAGTCACGTCAGCTGACCAGGATTTAAGCCATAGCGCTCTGCGCGCTTGGATGGCGAATCCGGAGTTCTTAGCCGTAAGTTTAGTTAAATGTACGATGGCATCAGAAACAAATGCGTTAGCTAGCTTAAGTGCTTTAAGCTTGTTCATAATTTCATCCAATGGAGCTGTGCGAATGGCCTCTTCCAGAGACTCAAACCAGAATGCCGCCGCAGCAGTGACAGGCGCAATGCATGCAAGGGGCTGTAAGATAAAACCTTGTTGAACAAACATTTTCTTAAGGTAACCCTCTAATTTCTTATCCATTGGATCTGAAAAGGCACAACTATCCTCCACCGGGATAGTGGTACGCTTAGCTAAAGTAGAAACTGCTCCCTCCACCTTAGGGACCGTCTGCCATAAGTCTCGTGTGGTGGCGTCTATAGGAAACATTTTCCTAAATATGGGAGGAGGGGAAAAAGGCACACCAGGTCTATCCCACTCCTTGCTAATAATCTCTGTAAGCCTTTTAGGTATAGGAAACACGTCAGTACACACCGGTACCGCATAGTATCTATCCAACCTACATAATTTTTCTGGAATTGCAACCGTGTTACAATCATTCAGAGCCGCTAATACCTCCCCTAGCAATATGCGGAGGTTCTCAAGCTTAAATTTAAAATTAGAAATCTCTGAATCCAGTCTCCCTGGATCAGATCCGTCACCCACAGAATGAAGCTCTCCGTCTTCATGTTCTGCAAACTGTGACGCAGTATCTGACATGGCTCTCACCTCATCCGCACGCTCTGTCCTTAACCCAGAGCTATCGCGCTTGCCTCTTAATTCTGGCAATTTAGATAATACTTCTATCATAACAGTAGCCATGTCTTGCAAAGTGATTTGTAAGGGCCTCCCTGATGTACTTGGCGCCACAAAATCACGCACCTCCTGAGCGGGAGGCGAAGGTACTGACACGTGAGGAGAGTTAGTCGGCATAACTTCCCCCTCGTTGTCTGGTGATAATTTCTTTACATGTAAAGATTGACTTTTATTTAAAGTAACATCAATGCAATTAGTACACAAATTTCTATTGGGCTCCACATTGGCCTTTAAACATAGTGAACAAAGAGATTCATCTGTGTCAGACATGTTTAAACAGACTAGCAATGAGACTAGCAAGCTTGAAAATACTTTTCTAAATAAATTTACAAGCAATATAAAAAACGCTACTGTGCCTTTAAGAAGCACAAAAAGCTGTCACAGTTGAAATAACAATGAACCAAAATAGTTATAGCAACCAATTTTTCACAGTAAATGTATTAAGTTAGCAAAGGATTGCACCCACCAGCAAATGGATGATTAACCCCTTAATACCCAAAAACGGATAACAATTTAATAATTAACGTTTTTATCACAGTCAAAACACACTGTCACAGGTCTGCTGTGACTGATTACCTCCCTCAAAATGAATTTTGAAGACCCCTGAGCTCTCTAGAGACGATCTGGATCATGGAGGATGAAGTAGACAGATTGTGACTGAATTTTTACTGCGCAAAAAAGCGCTAAAATAGGCCCCTCCCACTCATATTACAACAGTGGGGAAGCTCAGATAACTGTTTCTATGCAGAAAACAAAGATGGCCATGTGGTAAAAATCATGCCCCAATAAGTTTTATATCACCAAGTACCTCACAAAAAACGATTAACATGCCAGTAAACGTTTTAAACATACATTTGAAAAGTTATGAATTGTTATTAATAAGCCTGCACATACCTCATTTGCAGGGGGGCCCTGCATGCTATTCCCCTTTTCTGAAGTTACCTCACTCCTCAGATGAGAACAGCCAGTGGATCTTAGTTACGTCTGCTAAGATCATAGAAAACGCAGGCAGATTCTTCTTCTAATACTGCCTGAGAACAAACAGCACACTCTGGTGCCATTTAAAATAACAAACTTTTGATTGTAGAAATAAACTAAGCTAAAAAACACCACAGACCTCTCACAGCGACCTATCTTTAGTTAGGCTGCAAGAGAATGACTGAATATGACATGTGAGGGGAGGAGCTATATAGCAGCTCTGCTTGGGTGATCCTCTTGCAGCTTCCTGTTAGGAAGAGATATATTCCATAAGTAATGGATGACCCGTGGACTGACTACACTTAACAAGAGAAAAGGTTTTCTGTGATTCAGACAGAACATACACATTTATACAAGATAACAAAGTTAAACCTTTAGATAATAGAAGTAAATAATAATGTTGTTAAAAATTGCTTGTTAAATTATGAAAGAAAATGTGGCGTTTCATGTCCCTTTAACAAAAAGTTTCAGTCCTGTGCACTTACTGTATATAACGTATCCACCAACCCCAGCTGCGATAATCAGCAGAACTCCAACAGCAGCAACAATGATGAACAGGTTGGTCTGGGAATTCTTAGGTTCTGAAATTAAAACATAAGATGAGTCCAATAAAATCAATAAAAGCTTTAATCTCTGAGCCTGTATAATGCTCGTCATGTGAGATCAGTGTGACTTACTGACTTACAGTACAGACCTCACTAGATATGTGCCCAGAGCTCAGTAACCTGTCTGTGTCTCACATACTACAGTGACAGCACATGAGCACAATGTTATCAGTTAGTGCTGGTCAGGTGACATCAGTGTGACTTACAGTACATACCTCATTAGATATGTGCCCAGAGCTCAGTAACCTGTCTGTCTCTCACATACTACAGTGACAGCACATGAGCACAATGTTATCAGTTAGTGCTGGTCATGTGACATCAGTGTGACTTACTGTACAGACCTCACTAGATATGTGCCCAGAGCTCAGTAACCTGTCTGTGTCTCACATACTACAGTGACAGCACATGAGCACAATGTTATCAGTTAGTGCTGGTCATGTGACATCAGTGTTACTTACTGACTTACAGTACAGACCTCACTAGATATGTGCCCAGAGCTCAGTAACCTGTCTGTGTCTCACATACTACAGTGACAGCACATGAACACAATGTTATCAGTTAGTGCTGGTCATGTGACATCAGTGTGACTTACAGTACAGACCTCACTAGATATGTGCCCAGAGCTCAGTAACCTGTCTGTCTCTCACATACTACAGTGACAGCACATGAGCACAATGTTATCAGTTAGTGCTGGTCATGTGACATCAGTGTGACTTACAGTACAGACCCCACTAGATATGTGCCCAGAGCTCAGTAACCTGTCTGTCTCACATACTACAGTGACAGCACATGAGCACAATGTTATCAGTTAGTGCTGGTCATGTGACATCAGTGTGACTTACTGTACAGACCTCACTAGATATGTGCCCAGAGCTCAGTAACCTGTCTGTGTCTCACATACTACAGTGACAGCACATGAGCACAATGTTATCAGTTATTGCTGGTCATGTGACATCAGTGTGACTTACTGACTTACAGTACAGACCTCACTAGATATGTGCCCAGAGCTCAGTAACCAGTCTGTGTCTCACATACTACAGTGACAGCACATGAGCACAATGTTATCAGTTAGTGCTGGTCATGTGACATCAGTGTGACTTACAGTACAGACCCCACTAGATATGTGCCCAGCACTCAGTAACCTGTCTGTCTCTCACATACTACAGTGACAGCACATGAGCACAATGTTATCAATTAGTGCTGTTCATGTGACATCAGTGTAACTTACAGTACAGACCTTACTAGATATGTGCCCAGAGCTCAGTAACCTCTCTGTGTCTCACATACTACAGTGCCAGCACATGAGCACAATGTTATCAGTTAGTGCTAGTCATGTGACATCAGTGTGACTTACTGTACAGACCTCACTAGATATGTGCCCAGAGCTCAGTAACCTGTCTGTGTCTCACATACTACAGTGACAGCACATGAGCACAATGTTATCAGTTAGTGCTGGTCATGTGACATCAGTGTGACTTACAGTACAGACCTCATTAGATATGTGCCCAGCGCTCAGTAACCTGTCTGTGTCTCATATACTACAGTGACATCACATGAGCACAATATTATCAGTTAGTGCTGGTCATGTGACATCAGTGTGACTTACTGTACAGACCTCACTAGATATGTGCCCAGAGCTCAGTAACCTGTCTGTCTCTCACATACTACAGTGACAGCACATGAGCACAATGTTATCAGTTAGTGCTGGTCAGGTGACATCAGTGTGACTTACAGTACAGACCTCACTAGATATGTGCCCAGAGCTCAGTAACCTGTCTGTCTCTCACATACTACAGTGACAGCACATGCGCACAATGTTATCAGTTAGTGCTGGTCATGTGACATCAGTGTGACTTACTGACTTACAGTACAGACCTCACTAGATATGTGCCCAGAGCTCAGTAACCTGCCTGTCTCTCGCATACTACAGTGACAGAAGTCCCTGTGAGTGACAGGGTGAACGGGAAGGGACTTTGACCTAAGGGAGGAAGAGGTCCCCTTTTGGTTGGTTGGGGTAGAGGGGAAGGGGTTGGTTCAAGTTGAACCATACTTAAGGGGCTGAGCGGGAAGAGGCAGGAAGTCACTTGTGAATAAACATTGTGGTGACAACAGCTTACACACTTGCTCCTTCATGCTTCTTCCCGCTCAGTCTTGGGTATGGCTCAGCTTGATGCCCTGCTGTCTCAATTGAGGGACGCTGCGGAGGAAAAAGGTCCTACCTGGCTGGAGAAGAAGCTCCGGTCCCTGCTGGATCCTGGTGCTGCCGGCGGTGAGGAACATATTGCGGTAAGGACCAGGCCGTGCGCCGCTCGAAGCCCCATCTCGCCTGAGTCCGGATGGTGGGAGGAGTTCTGGTGGCCGTAGAAGAGGCAGTCCTAGTCTGGGAGCCAGAAGGACGTCGAGGAAGGTGGCAGCGGCAGATTCCGTGGCGCAGGAGGTCTCAAGAGCTACGCAGCAGCCCAGTAAGAGTCTGGCAACGGGAAAGACGGGAGTGGATGGCCTGTGCTGGCCTGGAGAAGGAGAGAGGCAGCTTGACAGGTGTCATGGCCCAGGGGGGCCTGAGGTGGTAAGGTGCAGTGACGGTAGAGGGGGGGAAGGCTCCCGGGGTGCGGGTGATGCACTTACGGCTGGGGATGACGGCCTGGTGGGGGGGGGGAAGCCGCATTTGGAGGTCCAGGCTCTAGTGGTGGGTTCTGATACGGCCAGGGGCAATGGGAAAAGAGGAGTTACCGAGGTCCCTCAGGGCATATATGTAGTTGGGGGGGGGCGATAGTCCTGAGTCCCATGGGGTCTGTGAGTCCTGGGATGACTTTGAGGACCTTACCCTTTGTTAGGATATGGTCCCGCCCACCACTCAAACGGGGGGTCCTAAGAGTCAGTCTATGCTCACAGGTGTAGCTAGGGGGGGCTTCTCGGCCGTTAGGGGCCGTGGGGGGGGTGTTGGGTAGGGATGTCCCTGTCAAGGGTGTTGGGACTGAGCCTAAAGATGTTTCTTTTGCAGATGTGGGGGATGTGGTGTCACGGCCAGGGACTTCTTCCGGCCTGCTTGCTGTTGGGGGTGACGGCCTGAGAGGGCATTCCTACGGCCTGCAAGATTCATGGACTGAGACCATCCGGCTGGATTTGGAGGATGGCGTTCCATTTGAGGAACATGCTGAAGTAAATGACTTGAGGGAGTCGGTGAGTATGGCCAGGGGCTTCGGCCACGGCCAGAGGGGTAAAGTGGGGAGGGGTAATTATTCTGTTGCTAGAGGGACTACTGGTAATGTGAACTGGCCGTATAGGCCGGGGGTGGTGGGATGCCCGCTAGGGGCAGACAGTGCAGGAAGTATGGGGCTGAGCATCTAGGTCAGGGAGACACCGAGGCCATGGCTCCAAAGAGGGGTAGGGGGGGAGCTTCGGCCAGTGCCTTGGGTTTTTCCACAGCGCAGACAGGTGCGGGTATGTGGGCTTGTCACATGTGTCTTTTTTGCAGGCTACAGGACACCAAGGCGAGGATCAGGCAGCTACTATGGAACCTGGCGGTAGCGGGTTCCAGAGCCAGAAGATAGATACGGCTGTATCCCACTCGGGTCAGTCCCAGAGGGCTGAGGAAGCAAGAAATGGTACGGGCAGGAATGCCATGGTGGGTCAGGGTGTTGGGGTGAATACAGGTGAATGTCTGTAAGGATTCTGTTGTGGTCACTGTGGTGGAGGGGTTACGTGACTTGTTAGCGAGGCTAGAGGGCGCTGGGTCGCTGGGCTCTGGGGCGGTGTCTAGTGCGTGGGTCCTGCCGGTAGCTCCTGTAGCAAGTACTGTCACAGTAGGGTCGCCATTTGTTGGGTCTGGTCTAGTGGCGGTGGTTGACCCTCAGGGCCAGTCCGCTACGGTGGCCCCCCTGCTGCTGTCACCGCATTAGGGAAGGGGGCGGGGGTCCCGGAGCCTAAGATTGTGGTCACCGCCTTATCGTGGTCCTGTCTTTGTTCCATTGGCCCGTTGGGCATGCATCTCACGGCGGAATTGAGGGAAAAGATATGGAAGAGGGAATTCATTGAGTTGTTTTCCCTTTTGCCTCTGGACCAATCTTTCGAAATCCCTGAGGATTCCAAGAAGCGCTATAGGAAGTTAGCAAAAAATTTCACAAACTGGTTTCAGGCCTTTGTTGTTGTGCGGGAAAAATTGGATAAGGAGGTAGCATTGGGGCATATGGCAGGTCCTTTTGGGGCCCCTCCAATCCCTCAGTTGCGAATTTCACCTCTTGGGCTGGTCCCCGGGATGATACATCACCTGTCCTTCCCAAAAGTGGGTTCCGTGAATGATGGTATACCGGATGAGATGGCTTCTGTATCATATACATCGTTTGACCTGTCCAACTAGTGAAGGAGGCTGGTCCTTTGGCGTTGTTGGCCAAGATTGATATAGAAGCGGCCTTCCGGTTGTTACCGGTTCATCCTTCCTCTCATTACCTACTGGGTTGTTGTTTCGACGGTGCCTATTACGTGGATCTCTGCCTCCCCATGGGGTGTTCCATTTCGTGCTCTCTGAGTGCTTTAGCACTTTCTTGGAGTGGGTGGTAAAAGTCAGGTCGGGTTTTGCATCAGTGGTGCAATACCTCAATGATTTTCTGTTTGTGGGCCTGGCCAGATCGGAGGATTGTGGGGGGCTGAGGGACTGCTTTTATCTAGTGGCTAGGGAGTTTGGGGTACACATTGCCATGGAAAAATCTGAGGTCCCTGTGACGGTCTTTAGTTTTCTGGACATCACTATCAATTCAGTCAAGATGGAGTGTAGGTTGCCTCGTGATAAGGTTGAGGACTTGGTAGGCATGATTTGGCGGTTCCTTGGCATATCCAAGGTGACATTGAGGGACATTCAATCCCTCCTGGGGAAGTTGAATTTTGCGTGCAGAATCATTCCCATAGGTAGGGTTTTTTGCAGAAGGATGTCGTTGGCTATGGACGGGGTCTGTAAGCCTCATCATTTTGTGAGGGTCTCAAGGGGGTTGAAAGATGATTTGGCTGTATGGCTGCGGTTCCTTAGGGATTTTAATGGGGCGGCTTTGTTCCAGGAATTAGATTTGGTAACTGACACCTCTGGGGTACATGGGTTTGGGGCCTATTTTCAGGGGCAATGGTGTGCGGCCGCAGGACTGGGTGGCAACAGATTTGGTTCGGAATCTGGTATTCCTGGAACTGTTCCCCATTGTTGTGGCTTTGTTTGTCTGGGAGGGGGAGTTGGGGAACAAATCTATCTTGTTTTACACAGATAATATGGGTGTGGTTGCGGCAATCAACTCACTATCGGCCTCTACCCCCAATGTTTTGCGGTTGCTGAGATGGTTGGTCCTTAAGTGTCTGCGTATTAATGTTTTGGTTAGGGCTAGGCATATTCCTGGCAAGTGTAATCTGATTGCAGACGCCTTAGCTCGATTTCAGTGGAGTCGTTTTCGAGAGTTGGCCCCTCAGGTGGACGAGGTGGGGCGGCAGTATCCGGATCAGCTATGGAAGCTTGGGGAGGAGGACTGGCTGGACTGGTAAAGAGTTTGTTGGCTTCAGGTACTTGGTCTGCCTATGTTAGAGTTTGGTGGGATTGGGAGGAATGGTTGCAGCACGCTGGGGTTAAGGAAGGGGTGGATGATGTTACGGGCTGCCTCTTAGAGTGGTTGTGGCATTGGGGTAGCTTGGGCCTGTCTTCGGCTAATATGGACAGGAGACTGTCTGCCTTAGCTTTCAGGTTTAGGATGTTGGGCCTTGGGGATGTGACCAAAGCCTTTTGGGTTCGGCAGGTCCTCAAGGGTCTGAAGAAGAAGGGTCAGAGAAGAGATAAAAGACGGCCCATTACCTTTGCCTTATTGGTGAGAATTTGGGGAATCCTGCCCAATATTTGTTTTTCCCCCTTTGAGATTTCATTATTTTGCATGGCCTTCGTCTTAGCCTTTTTCGGGGCCTTTAGGATTTCTGAGCTGGTTAGCCCGAGTAAGCGGGTACCAGGCGTCGACAATGTGGTATGGGGGGCTGGTAGGGTGGACATGTTTTTGAGACACAGTAAGAC
This sequence comes from Bombina bombina, assembly GCF_027579735.1. Classification (NCBI taxonomy): domain Eukaryota; kingdom Metazoa; phylum Chordata; class Amphibia; order Anura; family Bombinatoridae; genus Bombina; species Bombina bombina. The sequence goes on from NC_069505.1 coordinate 555,669,649, forward strand.
TGACCAGTGTGGGAAGGGGAGGAGTATAGTGTTATTCCCTAGTGGCAGCGAGGTCTGTCCCTGTAGAGTGTTGGCACAGTATGCGGCCCTACAGCCTGTGCAGGGGGGCCCGCTATTAATTCATTCAGATTGGTCCTTGCTGTCACAATATCAGTTTAGGGCAGTCTTAAAAGGAACTATGTTTTTTTTAGGGCTGTCCCCGTTATAATTTGGGTCACATTCCTTCCGTATTGGGGCGGCAACTGAGGCCTCGATGCTGGGATTGGGGGAGGATGTGGTCAAGCATATTGGGAGATGGGGGTAGGCACGGTATAGGTCGTATGTAAGACCTGAGTTGAGGGTAAAAGGGAGGGATTGTTTTTGTTAATAGTATTCTTTGTGTTTTGTTTTTCTGTTCCCAGGTGCAAGGAGCGTTTGGGTGATGGGGCACTCATTTATTTATTGGACCAGGGCTGAGATGAGGTGAGATCATGCAACTTTCTCAGTGTATCATTATTGGTATTTCTGCCTAGTACATAACATTTTGCACATTAAATAGGAACCTGTGTCTAATCAGTTAAAACAATTACAGCATCAACAACATCAGAACCTTGCTTGAAACACAGTATGTGTAACTAGGTGTAGGATAGTCGCATGTCTGTTTTGTTATAGAGAGATCATCTCACTGGATAGAATAAGAGATGTCACACAAACCTTACAGACAGAATGAGGTGTATATGTCTGTAAGTGTAGGATATTCGCGTGTCTGTTTTGTTATAGAGAGATTGTCTCACTGGACAGTATAATAGACGTCTCACAAACCTTACAGACAGAGGCCCAAATTACAAGTCGTGCGGCAAATCCGCTTTGAACAAACTTCCCTTTTTCGCAATTTCCAATGCGCTGCCATTACAAGTTTTAAAATAACATACTTTTTGCGTGCATTATGCTGCATTAACCCACATACCGCAAACAAACCAATTTCCGACTTGGCGTGCATGTGCACGTATTCCACCATAGAGATCAATGGAGATCACAAAGTATCTAAATCAATCTATTAACCCCTAAACCGCCATCCCCCGCATCACAAACACTAAATAAACCTATAAACCCCTAAACCGCCATCCCCCGCATCATGAACACTAAATAAACCTATTAACCCCTAAACCGCCACCCCCCAGCATCACGAACACTAAATAAATCTATTAACCCCTAAACCACCACCCCTCCACATCGCAAACACACAAAAATCTATTAACCCCTAAACCCCACCCCCCAGCATCGCAAACTAAATAAACTATTAAGCACTAAACCGCTATCCCTCCGCTTCGCAACCACTAAATAAAATAATTAACCCACATCGCAAAGTATTAAACTAATATCTAAACCCCCTAACCTAACAACCCCTAACTTAACCCCAATTAAAATACATTAAAGTAAAAATAAACTACCTTAAACAAAAATTAAAACTTACCTGTAAATCAAAATTAAAACCTAAGCTTAAACTAAAAAAAAACCTTAACATTCATTTAAAAAAAAAAAAAAACAAACAAAAAAAAAAAAACCCTACTATTAAAAAAAAAAATACTACCCTTACAAAAACAAAATTATCCATTTTTTTTATTCTTAGTCTAATACCCCCCTCAAAAAAAAAACTAATCTACAAATAGACTACCAATAGCTCTTAAAAGGGCCTTTTGTAGGTCATTACCCTTGCATTCCTATTGGCTGATTTGATTAATCAAATTGAAATCAGCCAATAGGATGAAAGCAGCTTTCATCCTATTGGCTGATTTTAATTTGTTCAGCCAATAGGAATGCAAGGGTACACCTATATAAAAGGGGTACCTTGAATTCAATCTTCAGTGTGCGGCTGGAAACCGCATGAAGAGGACCTCTGTGTTGCCTGGCTGAAGATGAGGACCGACATCGCAGATTATTGGTACCGCACTGGGGATTATATCCCTTAGACCTAACTACATACTAGTACTCTAATATGGACATTTGTTATAATCTAACTGTTACTTACTGAATACCATTGGTCTTAGCCAGCTGTGTGAAATATGTTCCACAGTGACTGAGTTTCAATTTAATTTGATTAACGCTACTGTGTCAACATATTAAAGGGCCACTGTAAGTAAATATTTTCTATGCCTGTTACTAACTAACTACCCCAAATACGCTTTTTATCAATAGCATTTCATTAACATATCTCTACCGTATATCAGAAATCTTGTCTGCAAATTTAATTGTTTTCCAAACCCACTCCGTGATTATCCTTTGCTCTGTACCAATCCGTTTACAATACCTAGGTTTCAAAATGGCGCTTTAAACACAAAGTTATTGGTTTAAGTATTTTGAACACACAGTGCTGAAAATAGTGGGCAGGATAACGTGACATCATCAGCGAATAAAAGATATAACTTTTAGAACATTATGAAACTTTGTTTTGGAGAAAATATAGGTCAGTAGGTTTTAATTAATGTTTATTAACTTTAATATGTTAGTTGTTTAGCTTAAAAATTATAACAGAAAGTAATCCTTTAACTTAGTGGTACGATATCACCTGATCCTGTGGGACTATGGTCCTATTTCTATATTAGCTTTATATATAGTATTTTTTTGACCCTGTCTCTTTTCATAGACATATATAGTTAGGGTGTTTTTCACCTTCTATACTATTATCCTATTAGACTTAACGTTATACACATATTTTTTTTTAATATTGAGGGGTATTCTTCCCCCCCCTCTTTTATTTATTTATCCAATAAAGGTTATATTTTATTCTACCTACTGTATGTCGTTGTTTCCTTCACTCTTTATGGTGTATCTTTTCTTTACATTTGACAATTATCTTAAACGTCTTACACTGAGCACCCTCCCTATTTTCTACTTTGGGGATTATACTCGAATAACAAATATTTTTTTCACACACATATCCTTATCTCAAGGGTATAGAGGTGCCTGAGGTTTATACAAAAAAAAGCCGTCTTAAATCAATTTAAGGACGGGTCGTGAACTCTCCATGCCAGGAAAATAAAGAATTTATCAGGTAAGCATAAATTTTGTTTTCTTTCCAATGGCATGGAGAGTCCACAAATCCATTCTAATTACTAGTGGGAACCAATACCCAAGCTAGAGGACACAGAATGGAAGGGAGGGATGGGAGAATGTGTTTATATTTGAATTCGAATGTTAGAACGAATGTTATTGTAGAATTTCAAATTACATAATAAAATGTTGATAAGAAAGAATATTCTTAAAAGTTCTATTATCGAATGTTATTTACAGTTTTCGAATGTCACTTTCGAATTCGAATGTCACATTCGAATATTATATTTATAAAACACAGTTGTAGACTAGAAATACTATTTCGAATTCGAATGTCACATTCGAATTCGAATGTAGCATTAGAATATTACATTTATTAAACACAGTTGTAGACTAGAAATACTATTTCGAACAAATATTTTCCAATTTTATGAAAAATTTGAAAACGAAAATTCGAAAATAGAATGTTATATAAACATTCGATTCGAACGAACACATGTATCAAAATTCGTTTTAAATTTCAAATTTTTAAAAACATTCGCCCATCCCTAATGGAAGGGAGGGAAAACAAGACAGGCGGACCTAAACAGAAAGCACCACCTCTTGAAGAACTTTCCTCCCCAAAATAGCCTCAGCTGAGACAAAAACATTGAATTAGTAAAATTTAGAAAAAGTATGCAACGAGGACCAAGAGGCCGCCTTGCAGATCTGTTACACAGAAGCCGCATTTTAAAAGGCCCAGGAAGAAGAGACAGCCCAAGTGGAATGAGTCGTAATCCTCTCAGGAGACTGATCTCCAGCTGTCTCATAAGCCAACCGAAAAAACACTTCTCAAGCAAAAAGAAAGAGAAGAAGAAGCAGCCTTCTGGCACTTACATTTACCAGAGAATACGACAAAAAAGGTAGTAGATTGTCAAAAATCTAGTAGCCTGCAGATAGAACTTCAGCGCACGCACAACGTCCAGGTTATGCAACAGACGTTCCTTATGAGAAAAAGGATTAAGACAGAACGAAGGAATGACAATTTCCTGATTGAGATTGCGGTCCAACTCCACCTTAGGAAGAAATCCCTATTTGGTATGAAGGACCGCCTTATCCGCATGAAAAATAAGGTAAGAGGGCTCACACGGCAGAGCCAAAAGCTCTTAGACTCTATGGGCAGATATAGTGAGAAGAAACAGAACCTTCCAAGATAATTTAAAAACAAAAGAGTGCATAGGCTCAAAAGGAGCCTGCTGCAGAACACTAAGAACAAGATTAAGGCTCCAAGGAGGAGCAACAGACTTAAAAACAGGCCTGATTCTGACTAAGGCCTGAACAAAAGAAAGAACATCTGGAAGTCAGCCAGATGTTTATGCAAAAGATTGAAAGGGTAGAGATCTGGCCTTTCAGAGTACCGATGGAGACGCCCTTCTCCAGGCCCTCCTGAAAAAAAGGACAGAATGGGGTACCCTCACCTGACTCCAAGAGGAACCCCTAGATTCATACCAGAAAACATATGTACACCACCGGCTTATGAGCCTGAATCATATTAACAATCACCTTATCGGAAAAACCTAGTCTAGACAAGACTAGGCATTCAATCTCCAAGCAGTCAGCTACAGAGAATCTAGGTTTGGATGTAGGAAATGACCCTGAAGTAGAAGGTCCTTCCTCAGAGGCAATTTCCACGGAGGAAAGGACGACATCTTTACCAGAACCGCAAACCAAATTCTACGAGGCCAAGCTAGAGCGATTAGTATCACCGAAGCCTACTCCTGATTTATATGGGCTATCACCCAAAGGAAGGAGGGCAAACAGAAGGAACAGGTAAATGAGACCGAAGTCCCAAGGAACGGTCAGAGCAATGACCTGAGCTGCTTGCGGAACTCTGACCATGATTCAAACCTTGGAAGATTGGCGATAGACGAGATGCCACCAAATTCATTCATAAACTCTCAATTTAACATGGAGAATACTTCCAGAGGAAGAGCTCACTCCTCTGTATAAAAGGTCTGCCTGCCCAGATATTCAGCTTCCTAGAAAACCACTCCTGGGATGTGGAAGGCAGAATAAGAGACACCTCTTGGACTCCTCCCAAAGAAATATGCGAGTCACCACCTTTATAGCTAAAGAAACTTATAGCTAAAGAAACTCAGAGTTCCTCCCAGGATGAGAAAGATGCCCTCGAAAAATGTTGTCCGATTTGAATTGTGACAAACCGGAGCAAACTAACTTGAGGCCAGATAACAGAGCTTTGAAGAGTTCTCTCAACCCAAGGACACTATTTAGGAGGGCAGACTCCTGAGTCCAGATTCATAAGGACACCCAAACTGCTCCCCAGCTCGAAAGATTGATATCTGAAGACACACTCTCCCAAGACGGTCTCAGGAAGCATGTGCCCTGAGGCAGAAGTTCCTGAGCTAGCCACCAGAACAGGAATCTCTTATCCGGAGGGCAAGGGAATCTTCTGAGAGAGGACCGAGGGGTCTCCGTTCCCTTGTCAGAGTAGCAAAAGGGATAATGTCCATGAATAATACCCTTGACCAAATACGTCCATACCCAGTGCCACCAAAGGACGAACTAAGGACTACAGGGAAGACAGGCAGCAAAAGATTGGATCTTCTGACCTCTGTCAATAAATCATCATGTAGCTTGAGGCTATGAAACATTCTCAAAAAATATACCCTGGAAATTGGCAGCAAGGAAGAATATACCAGATTCACCTTCCACCCTGTGAGTAGAGAATCCACAACAGAGGATCCGAAAGGGATCTTACAAAATGAAAAGAAGGACAAATAGAAAGTGTTTGTTTAAAAGAAAAAACACAGAATGGCACTATTAAAAAAGAGAACAGAAGAAATATATAAGATAAGCCGGATAAAGCTCATAACATAACCTCTAAAATGAATAATCTATGGTAGGAAAGGGCCAACAATAAAGTTAATAATCCCTAGAGCATACATTTAAAATGTATAGAGCAAAAATAGGCAGATATAATGCTATTAACAATATCAGTATATACATATACTGAATCAGGATAGAGATAACTCAAATAAATGTTGATAATCCCTAAACCCATACGATAAATAAGATAGTCATAACGACTCACTTATATACTATAGCCTGCTTCACGCAGACTTCCCCTAAATGCCATAGCATTGCTGAATACACAGATGTAAGGTAAGCTAGGGTTAATACAGGAATCAAGCTGGTAGATTGGAGGCTTACCCACTGAACCACAAGTGGTCAGATTTATAACAATCTCCCGTATATATTCTACCGCAGAAAAAAAAAAGAATATAAAACACGAACATGGATAATCCCTAAAGACATATTTAATATGCTCAACAGGAAAGATAAGCCGACAAAAGAGTTATAACAATATCCAGAAGATATTTCTACGGTAGGCAGAAAAGGATAAATGATGTAAAAATGAATATCCCCCAATTTATGTCTTAAATATGCACAGCAGACACAAGATAAGTTAAGCAGTTCTAGTGCTCATAACAGATATCATATATTCTACTGTAGAAAAGAAGGGAAAATTATGACAAATTTATAATATCCCTAAAAACACTCACATATATATACAGCAGACAAGGATAAAATAAGTAGACCTAATGTTTAAAACAAAGTCTAAATAAACCTTACTGTAGAAAGAGAGGGATAAACCATGAAGATGGAAATAATACCTAAAACATACAGGAAATGTGAGATAGGATAATCAGACACATATTGATAACAATGCCCAGTATATACATTCACTTAAAAATGATAGGGATAAACCATGAACATGGTGACAATCCTTAAAAACATAGTTACAATGTAAAGTATAATAATAATAATAATAATAATAATAATAATAATAATAGTTACAATGTACAAACTGTAGAAATTTGTAATCACCAGCAGGTGGGGATAAATAATATATGAATCCCTGCTAAATAGAACAGAGAAAGTGAATTAATCATATGAGAGCCCCTCAAGATTTATCTACAGGATGAGAGGGAAATGTAATGCACCTTAAAGGGACACTGAACTCAAATTTTTTCTTTTGTAATTCAGAAAGAGCATGCAATTTTAAGCAACTCTAATTTACTCCTATTATCAATTTTTCTTTGTTCTCTTGCTATCATTATTTGAAAAAGAAGGCATCTAAGCTTTTTTTTGGTTTCAGTACTCTGGACAGCACTTTTTAATTGGTGGATGAATTTATCTACCAATCAGCAAGGACAACCCAGGTTGTTCACCAAAAATGGGCCGGCATCTAAACTTACATTCTTGCCTTTCAAATAAAGATACCAAGAGTATGAAGAAAATTTGATAATAGGAGTAAATTAGAAAGTTGCTTAAAATTTCATGCTCAATCTGAATCACGAAAGAAAAATTTTGGGTACAGTGTCCCTTTAATTACATGACAATATAATAAAGAAGAATGCATTTGCAATGAGTTGCCACCAGATGGCGACAAATACTAGTAAAAACACAGTATTTAGTATAAGAAAATAAATCCTGAAAAATATAACTGCGGGATATATGTTTTATTGTAATAAACACTCCCATAATTAAAAAACGCATCCCTCATATCCTTGTGGCAGTATTATCAGTACACATAAAAACTGATATTAAACAATTTAGGAGGGGAATAAACCTCTATGAAAGTCTAGGCTGCATAGGTTTAAATGAGGCTCACATAGAAATCGTACTTAACATTCCATGATGAAGCCATCTAAAATGTGCTCAAACAGCAAACCTCACTGCCTGTAGTGGGAAATAGAAAAACATAATTTATGTAAGAACTTACCTGATAAATTCATTTCTTTCAGATTAGCAAGAGTCCATGAGCTAGTGACGTATGGGATATACATTCCTACCAGGAGGGGCAAAGTTTCCCAAACCTCAAAATGCCTATAAATACACCCCTCACCACACCCACAATTCAGTTTAACGAATAGCCAAGAAGTGGGGTGATAAGAAAGGAGCAAAAGCATCAAAAATAAGGAATTGGAATAATTGTGCTTTATACAAAAAAATCATAACCATCACAAAAAGGGTGGGCCTCATGGACTCTTGCTAATATGAAAGAAATGAATTTATCAGGTAAGTTCTTACATAAATTATGTTTTCTTTCATGTAATTAGCAAGAGTCCATGAGCTAGTGACGTATGGGATAGCAGATACCCAAGATGTGGAACTTCCACGCAAGAGTCACTAGAGAGGGAGGGATAAAATAAAGACAGCCAATTCCGCTGAAAAAATAATCCACAACCCAAATCATAAAGTTTTTAATCTTAATAATGAAAAAAAAATGAAATTATAAGCAGAAGAATCAAACTGAAACAGCTGCCTGAAGATCTTTTCTACCAAAAACTGCTTCAGAAGAAGAGAAAACATCAAAATGGTAGAATTTAGTAAAAGTATGCAAAGAAGACCAAGTTGCTGCTTTGCAAATCTGATCAACAGAAGCTTCATTCCTTAAAGCCCAGGAAGTAGAAACTGACCTAGTAGAATGAGCCGTAATCCTTTGAGGCGGGGACTTCCCCGACTCCACATAAGCATGATGAATCAAAGACTTTAAGCAAGACGCCAAAGAAATGGCAGAAGCTTTCTGACCTTTCCTGGAACCAGAAAAGATAACAAATAGACTAGAAGTCTTTCTAAAATCTTTAGTAGCTTCAACATAATATTTCAAAGCTCTTACTACATCCAAAGAATGTAAAGATCTCTCCTTAGAATTCTTAGGATTAGGGCACAATGAAGGGACAACAATTTCTCTACTAATGTTGTTAGAATTCACAACCTTAGGTAAAAATTGAAAAGAAGTCCGCAACACCGCCTTATCCTGATGAAAAATCAGAAAAGGAGATTCACAAGAAAGAGCAGATAACTCAGAAACTCTTCTAGCAGAAGAGATGGCCAAAAGGAACAAAACTTTCCAAGAAAGTAATTTAATATCCAGAGAATGCATAGGTTCAAACAGAGGAGCCTGTAAAGCCCTCAGAACCAAATTAAGACTCCAAGGAGGAGAGATTGACTTAATGACAGGCTTGATATGAACCAAAGCCTGCACAAAACAATGAATATCAGGAAGAATAGCAATCTTTCTGTGAAAAAGAACAGAAAGAGCAGAGATTTGTCCTTTCAAAGAACTTGCAGATAAACCTTTATCCAAACCATCCTGAAGAAACTGTAAAATTCTAGGAATTCTAAAAGAATGCCAGGAGAACTTATGAGAAGAACACCAAGAAATGTAAGTCTTCTAGACTCGATAATAAATCTTCCTAGACACAGATTTACGAGCCTGTAACATAGTATTAATTACCGAGTCAGAGAAACCTCTATGACTAAGAATCAAGCGTTCAATTTCCATACCTTCAAATTTAATGATTTGAGATCCTGATGGAAAAATGGGCCTTGAGATAGAAGGTCTGGTCTTAACGGAAGTGTCCAAGGTTGGCAACTGGCCATCCGAATGAGATCCGCATACCAAAACCTGTGAGGCCATGCTGGAGCTACCAGCAGTACAAACGAACGTTCCATTAGAATTTTGGAAATCACTCTTGGAAGAAGAACTAGAGGCGGAAAGATATAGGCAGGATGATAATTCCAAGGAAGCGACAACGCGTCCACTGCTTCCGCCTGAGGATCCCTGGATCTGGACAGATACCTGGGAAGTTTCTTGTTTAGATGAGAGGCCATCAGATCTATTTCTGGAAGTCCCCAGATTTGAACAATCTGAAGAAATACCTCTGGATGAAGAGACCATTCGCCCGGATGTAACATCTGGCGACTGAGATAATCCGCTTCCCAATTGTCTACACCTGGGATGTGAACCGCAGAGATTAGACAGGAGCTGGATTCTGCCCATACAAGTATTCGAGATACTTCTTTCATAGCTAGAGGACTGTGAGTCCCACCTTGATGATTGACATACGCCACGGTTGTGACATTGTCCGTCTGAAAACAAATAAACGACTCTCTCTTCAGAAGAGGCCAGAACTGAAGAGCTCTGAAAATCGCACGGAGTTCCAAAATGTTGATTGGTAATCTCGCCTCCTGAGATTCCCAAACCCCCTGCGCTGTCAGAGATCCCCATACAGCTCCCCAACCTGAAAGACTCGCATCTGTTGAGATCACAGTCCAGGTTGGGCGAACAAAAGAGGCCCCTTGAATTAAACGATGGTGATCCAACCACCAAGTCAGAGAAGACCGAACATTGGGATTTAAGGATATTATCTGTGATATCCTTGTATTATCCCTGCACCACTGGTTCAGCATACAAAGCTGAAGAGGTCTCATGTGAAAACGAGCAAAGGGGATCGCGTCCGATGCAGCAGTCATGAGACCTAGAATTTCCATGCAAAAAGCTACCGAAGGGAATGATTGAGACTGAAGGGTTCGACAAGCTGAAACCAACTTCAGACGTCTCTTTTCTGTTAGAGACAAAGTCATGGACACTGAATCTATTTGAAATCCCAAAAAGGTTACCTTTGTCTGAGGAATCAAAGAACTCTTTGGTAAATTGATCCTCCAACCATGTTTTTGAAGAAACAACACAAGTTGATTCGTATGAGATTCTGCAGAATGTAAAGACTGAGCAAGTACCAAGATATCGTCCAAATAAGGAAATACCGCAATACCCTGTTCTCTGATTACAGAGAGAAGGGCACCGAGAACCTTTGAAAAGATCCTTGGAGCTGTTGCTAGGCCAAACGGAAGGGCAACAAACTCGTAATGCTTGTCTAGAAAAGAGAATCTCAGGAACTGATAGTGATCTGGATGAATTGGAATATGAAGATATGCATCCTGTAAATCTATTGTGGACATATAATGCCCTTGCTGAACAAAAGGCAGAATAGTCCTTATAGTCACCATTTTGAATGTTGGTATTCTTACATAACGATTCAATATTTTTAGATCCAGAACTGGTCTGAAGGAATTCTCCTTCTTTGGTACAATGAATAGATTTGAGTAAAACCCCAGACCCCTTTCCAGAACTGGAACTGGTACAATTACCCCAGCCAACTCTAGATCTGAAACACATTTCAGAAATGCCTGAGCCTTTACTGGGTTTACTGGAATGCGAGAGAGAAAAAATCTTCTCACAGGAGGTCTTATCTTGAAACCTATTCTGTATCCTTGAGAAACAATGTTCTGAATCCAAAGACTGCGAATCGAATTGATCCAAATATCTTTGAAAAATCGTAACCTGCCCCCTATCAGCTGAGCTGGAATGAGGGCCGCACCTTCATGCGGATTTAGGAGCTGGTTTTGACTTTCTGAAAGGCTTGGATTTATTCCAGACTGGAGAAGGTTTCCAAACGGAAACCGTTCCTTTAGGGGAAGGGTCAGGCTTCTGTTCTTTATTCTGACAAAAGGAACGAAAATGATTAGCCCTGTATTTACCCTTAGATTTTTTGTCCTGAGGCAAAAAGGTTCCTTTCCCCCCAGTAACAGTTGAAATAATAGAATCCAACTGTGAACCAAATAATTTATTACCTTGGAAAGAAAGAGAAAGCAAAGTTGACTTAGAGGTCATATCTGCATTCCAAGATTTAAGCCATAAAGCTCTTCTAGCTAAGATAGCTAAAGACATATACCTGACATCAATTCTAATGATATCAAAAATGGCATCACAAATAAAGTTATTAGCATGTTGAAGAAGTTTAACAATGCTATAAGCATTATGATCTGACACTTGTTGCGCTAAAGCCTCCAACCAGAAAGTGGAAGCTGCAGCAACATCAGCCAAAGAAATAGCAGGTCTAAGAAGATTACCTGAACATAAATAAGCTCTCCTTAGAAAGGATTCAAGCTTCCTGTCTAAAGGATCCTTAAAGGAAGTACTATCCGCTGTAGGAATAGTAGTACGCTTAGCAAGAGTAGAAATAGCCCCATCAACTTTAGGGATTTTATCCCAAAACTCTAATCTATCAGATGGCACAGGGTACAATTTCTTAAACCTTTGAGAAGGAGTAAATTAAGTACCCAGACTATTCCATTCCCTAGAAATTACTTCTGAAATAGCATCAGGAACTGGAAAAACTTCAGGAATAACTACATGAGGTTTAAAAACCGAATTTAAACGCTTAGTAGATTTAGTATCAAGAGGACTAGACTCCTCCATATCTAATGCAATTAACACTTCTTTAAGTAAAGAACGAATAAACTTCATCTTAAATAAATATGAAGTTTTATCAGTGTCAATATCTGAGGCAGAATCTTCTGAACCAGATAGAACCTCATCAGAAACAGATAAGTCAGAATGATGACGGTCACTTAAAAATTCATCTGAAATATGAGAAGTTTTAAAAGACCTTTTACGCTTACTGGAAGGAGGAATAACAGACAGAGCCTTCCTAATAGATTTAGAAACAAATTATTTTACATTAGCAGGGACATCCTGAACATTAGATGTTGAAGGAACAACAACAGGTAATGGATTATTACTAATGGAAATACAATCTGCATTAGAAAGTTTATCATGACAGTTATCACAAACAACAGCTGGATGAACAGTTACCAAAAGTTTACAACAGATGCACTTAACTTTGGTAGAACCAGCATCAGGCAGCGTCTTTCCAGAAGTAGATTCTGATTCAGGGTCATGTTGAGACACCTTGCAATATGTAAAAGAAAAAACAACATATAAAGCAAAATTATCAAATTCCTTAAATGACAGTTTCAGGAATGGGAAAAAATGCCAAATGAACAAGCCTCTAGCAACCAGAAGCACTGAAAAATGAGACTGAAATAATGTGAAAAAAAGGTGGAGACAAGAATGACGCCCACATTTTTTGGCGCCAAGAATGACGCCCACATTATTGGCGCTAAGTACAACGCCCATATTTTTTGGCGCCAAGAATGACGCCACATCCTGTGACGCCGAAAAAAACGACGCCCACAATTTTGGCGCAAAAAAACCCAAAACGACTGAACGTCAAATATGACGCAACCATACGCAAACTTCCGGCGTCAATTAGGGCGCCGGAAATGACAACATTTTTGCGCCAAAAAAGTCAGCGCCAAAAATGACGCAATAAATTAAAGCATTTTCAGCCCCCGCGAGCCTAACAGCCCACAGGGAAAAAAAGTCAATTGAAAAAAATTCTTAAGGTAAGAAAAAAATATTTCATATGCATTATCCCAAATAATGAAACTGAATGTCTGAAATAAGGAATACTGATTATCCTGAATCATGGCAAATATAAGTTTAAACACATATATTTAAAACTTTACATATAAAGTGCCCAACCATAGCTTAGAGTGTCATAAAAAATAAGACTTACTTACCCTAAGACACTCATCTACATATAGTAGACAGCCAAACCAGTACTGAAACGAGAATCAGTAGAGGTAATGGTATATAAGAGTATATCGTTGATCTGAAAAGGGAGGTAAGAGATGAATCTCTACGACCGATAACAGAGAACCTATGAAATAGATCCCGTAGAAGAAGACCATTGAATTCAAATAGGCAATACTCTCTTCACATCCCTCTGACATTCACTGCACTCTGAGAGGAAAACCGGGCTCCAGCCTGCTGCGAAGCGCATATCAACGTAGAATCTAGCACAAACTTACTTCACCACCTCCATGGGAGGCAAAGTTTGTAAAAACTGAATTGTGGGTGTGGTGAGGGGTGTATTTATAGGCATTTTGAGGTTTGGGAAACTTTGCCCCTCCTGGTAGGAATGTATATCCCATACGTCACTAGTTCATGGACTCTTGCTAATTACATGAAAGAAAGCTATTTCCAAAATGGTGCCAACAGAAATGTATGTCCGCCGAAGCGGATCTCCCTATGCAGACGAGGTTGGAACAAAAGTAAAACAATTATTCTGTATAGAGCCCAACACTCACGGCTCTGAAACAGAACACAGACCATACGTCTCCTATCCAGCAGAGCAAACGTGAGGGGGGAGAAGAGGTGGAGAGCGAGACACAGGGGGAAGAAAGAAAGCAAACTCACGCTGCATAAAAAAATTGTAACAAGAGAGATTTGCATTCATCTACCTTACATATGTCCTCCGGGAGTCTTTCTTCCCCCTGTGCCTCCCACTCCACCTCTCCTCCCCCCTCACACGTCCTTCCCTGCTCGTGCTATTTATAAACATAACAGTGCCTGAAGCCGTTCTTGTCAGAAACTGCAGGGCTCACTATGATTTAGTAATAGCTGGTGCCGTGTGCATCACGTGACACAGTGTTGTGGAACGTACTTTAAAAAATGGCAGCATACATAGCACATCCAATGCTGCGGATCAACATTTAAATTATAAAGCTTTTATCTACAACAGAATGCAGTAAGATGAAAAGACTGCATACAGCATTGTTAGTTAGTTTATTTTAAACAATTAGAAAAAGTTAGTTTAGAATATGTCAAGCAGGTGTTGTGGTTCCCTTTAACCCAAGCGCCGTATTATACAAGCGCCATAGCTGAGTGCTGCGTCAGGAGTATAATATGGGACTTGCAGCTTCATAGGAAAAACCGTTCAGTCAGTGATATTGGCGCGCATTGCGATCGCCTAAAATAGCACTGCAAGAGAAGATTTTCTAAAAAAGTTCGGTGGTAGTCTCCTCTCATCTAGCTGGAGAAGCCGCCGCTGCATCAGATAATTGCGCGCATCCGATCGCCTTAAATCTCGTCTGAGATGATGCTATAAAAAAGTCTGCATAATACAGTCAGCGGTAGCCTCCTCTACTGAAGCCGGAGGTGCCGCTGCTACAAATGAGGAGCATACCAGCTAAAGGAGCTAGAGTGTAGATGCTCAATTAAAAGGGTCCACACAATCATTAAATAAAAGCCCCAACCCCCTGTGTCATTTTTCACTGGGGTTAAACAAACTATGAGGGCAGTTGAGTGTTCAAACTTATGTCAGAGTGAAACACCCAATAATGAGAGAACTGGAGCCTGATTAACCCATTAGTGACCAGAGCACTTTTCAATTTTTTGACCGTTTGGGACCAGGGCTATTTTTACATTTCTGCGGTGTTTGTGTTTAGCTGTAATTTTCCTCTTATTCATTTACTGTACCCACACATATTATATACCGTTTTTCTCGCCATTAAATGGACTTTATAAATATATCATTATTTTCATCATATCTTATAATTTACTATAATTTATTTGATAAAATATCATGAAAAAATGAAAAAACAAAAACAAAACACTTTTTCTAACTTTGACCCCCAAAATCTCATGCTAAATAGTTTCTAAATTGTGTCCTTAGGTTAGAAATACCCAATGTTTACATGTTCTTTGCTTTTTTTGAAAGTTATAGGGCAATAAATACAAGTAGCACTTTGCTATTTCCAAACCATTTTTTTCAAAATTAGCGATAGTTGATATCTATCAGGAACACTGATATCTGTCAGGAATCCCTGAATAACATAATTTATGCTTACCTGATAAATTTATTTCTCTTGTAGTGTATCCAGTCCACGGATCATCCATTACTTATGGGATATTCTCCTTCCCAACAGGAAGTTGCAAGAGTTCACCCACAGCAGAGCTGCTATATAGCTCCTCCCCTAACTGCCATATCCAGTCATTCGACCGAAAACATGCAGAGAAAGGAAAAACCATAGGGTGCAGTGGTGACTGTAGTTTAAATGAAAAAATTACCTGCCTTACAATGACAGGGCGGGCCGTGGACTGGATACACTACAAGAGAAATAAATTTATCAGGTAAGCATAAATTATGTTTTCTCTTGTTAAGTGTATCCAGTCCACGGATCATCCATTACTTATGGGATACCAATACCAAAGCTAAAGTACACGGATGAAGGGAGGGACAAGGCAGGTACTTAAACGGAAGTTACCACTGCCTGAAAAAAAATCCTTTCTCCCAAAAATAGCCGCCAAAGAAGCAAAGTATGAAGCGCAGACCAAGACGCCGTCTTGTAAATCTGTTCAACAGAAGCCTCATTTTAAAAAGGCCCAAGTGAAAGCCACAGCTCTAGTAGAATGAGCTGTAATCCCTTCAGGAGGCTGCTGTCCAGCAGTCTCATAAGCTAAACGAATTATGCTTTTAACCAAAAAGAAAGAGAGGTTGCTGAAGTCTTTTGACCTCTCCTCTGTCCAGAGTAGACAACAAACAAAGTAAACGTTTGATGAGAATCTGAAGTAGCTTGTAAGTAAAACTTTAAAGCATGAACCACGTCCAAATTGTGTAATAGACGTTCCATCTTTGAAGAAGGATTAGAATACAAGAATGGAACAACACTCTCTTGAGTGATATTCTTGTTGGATACCACCTTAGGTAAAAAACCCAGTTTTGATACGCAGGACTACCTTATCCATACGGAGGACCAGATAAGGAGAATCACATTGTAAAGCAGATAACTCGGAGACTCTACAAGCCGAGGAAATATCTACCAAAAAGGAACTTTCCAAGATAAAAAGTTTGATATCTATAGAATGAAAAGGTTCAAACGGAACTCCTTGAAGAACCTTAATAATCAGGTTTAAGCTCCATGGCGGAGCAACAGGTTTAGACACAGGCTTGGTTCTAACCAAAGCCTGACAAAATGCCTGAACGTCTGGAGTATCTGCCAGACGCTTGTGCAAAAGAATAGACAGAGTAGGAATCTGTCCTTTTAAGGAACTAGCTGACAACCCTTTTCTCAAAATCATCTTGGAGAAAAGATAGTATCCTGGGAATCCTGACTTTACTCCATAAGTAACCCTTGGATTCATATCAATAAGATATTTATGCTATATCTATGTTAAATTTTGCTAGTGACAGGCTTTCATGCCTGTATTAAGGTATCAATGACTGACTCGGAGAAGCCATGCTTTGATAACATCAAGCGTTCAGTCTCCAGGCAGTCCATCTCAGAGAAGTTTAATTTAGATGGTTGACAGGACCCTGAGGTAGACTGTCCTGTCTCAGAAGCAGAGACCATGATGGAAAGAATGACATGTCCACCAGATCTGCATACCAGGTCCTGCGTGGCCACGCAGGCGCTGTTAAAAACACCAAAGCACTCTCCTGCTTGATCTTGTGCAAAGACCTCCGGAGGGAATTCCCACTTCCCCGGGAGAAAAGTCTGACGACTTAGAAAATCCACCTCCCAGTTCTCAACACCTGGGATATGGAGAGTTGATAGACCAGAGAGAGTTTCTGTCCAGAGAATTATTTAAAGACTTCTAACATCGCTAGGGAACTTCTGTTCCCCCTTGATGGTTGATGTAAGCCACAGTCGTGATATTGTCCGACTGAATCGGATGTACCTCAGAGTTGCTAACTGAGGCCAAGCCTGAAGAGCATGGAATATCGCTCCCAGTTCCAGAATATTTATTAGAAGGAGGGTCTCCTCCTGAGTCCACTATCCCTGAGTCTTCAGGGAGTCCCAGACTGTATCCCAACCTAAAAGGTTGGCATCTGTTGTAACAACGGTCCCATCTGACCTGCGGAAGGTCATACCCTTGGACATATGGACCCGAGATAGCCACCAGAGAAGATAATCTCTGGCCTCTTGGTCCAGATTTAAGAAGGGGACAAATCTGTGTAATCCCCGTTCCATTGACTGAGCATGCATAGTTGCAGCGGTCTGAAATGTAGGCGTGCAAACGTTACTATGTCCCTTGCCGCTACCATTAGGCCGATTACATTCATGTGCCGAGCCACCGAAGGGCGCGGATGGAATGAAGAACACGGCAGTAATTTAGAAACTTTGACAACCTGGACTCCGTCAGGTAAATTTTCATTTCTGCAGAATCTATCAGAGTCCCTAGGAAGGAAACCCTTGAGATTGGGGATAGAGAACTCTTTCCTTGTTCACTTTCCACCCCTGCAATCTCAGAAATGCCAGTACTACATCCGTATGAGACTTTGGCAATTTGGATGTTCGACGCCTAAATAAGGGGCCACTTCTATGCCCCGCAAACGTTTTAAATTACACTTTTATAAGAGTATGTATCTCTATTAATAAGCCTGATACCAGTCGCTATCACTGCATTTAAGGCTTTACTTACATTACTCTGGTATCAGCAGTATTTTCTAGCAAATTCCATCCCTAGAAAAATATTAACTGCACATACCTTATTGCAGGAAAACCTGCACGCCATTCCCTCTCTGAAGTTACCTCACTCCTCAGAATATGTGAGAACAGCAATTGATCTTAGTTACTTCTGCTAAGATCATAGAAAACGCCTGAGATAAACAGTACACTCCGGTACCATTTAAAAATAACAAACTTTTGATTGAAGAAATAAACTAAGTATAAAACACCACACTCCTCTTACGACCTCCATCTATGTTGAGAGTTGCAAGAGAATGACTGGATATGGCAGTTAGGGGAGGAGCTATATAGCAGCTCTGCTGTGGGTGAACTCTTGCAACTTCCTGTTGGGAAGGAGAATATCCCATAAGTAATGGATGATCCGTGGACTGGATACACTTAATAAGAGAAATCCCTTTACATGTATACATTTGTTTTTAGTAGACAACCCAAAGTATTGATCTAGGCCCATTTTGGTATATTTCATGCCACCATTTCACCGCCAAATGAGATCAAATAATAAAAAAAATTGTTCACTTTTTCACAAACTTTAGGTTTCTCACTGAAATTTTTTACAAACAGCTTGTGCAATTATGGCACAAATGGTTGTAAATGCTTCTCTGGGATCCCCTTTGTTCAGAAATAGCAGACATATGGCTTTGGCGTTGCTTTTTGGTAATTAGAAGGCCGCTAAATGCAGCTGCGCACCACCCGTGTATTATGCCCAGCAGTGAAAGGGTTAATTAGGGAGCTTGTAGGGTTAATTTTAGCTTTAGTGTAGTGTAGTAGACAACCCAAAGTATTGATCTAGGCCCATTTTGGTATATTTCATGCCACCATTTCACCGCCAAATGCGATCAAATAAAAAAAATTGTTCACTTTTTCACAAACTTTAGGTTTCGCACTAAAATTATTTGCAAACAGCTTGTGCAATTATGGCACAAATGGTTGTAAATGCTTCTCTGGGATCCCCTTTGTTCAAAAATAGCAGACATACATGGCCTTTGCATTGCTTTTTGGTAATTAGAAGGCCGCTAAATGCTGCTGCGCACCACACTTGTATTATGCCCAACAGTAAAGGGGCTAATTAGGGAGGTTGTAGGGTTAATTTTAGCTTAAGTGTAGAGATCAGCCTCCCACCTGACACATCCCACCCCCTGATCCCTCTCAAACAGCTCTCTTCCCTCCCCCATTCCACAATTGTCCCCCCCATCTTAAGTACTGGCAGAACTTTTTTTTTTTTTTAATTGGTAATGGTAGTTTTTTTTTAGTTTTTTTGTAAGGGCAGTTGTATTTTTTGTAACTTAGGGGGTGTTCACTGTTAGGAGGTATTTTACATATGAAGCTATGTTAGCTAAAATTAATGTTTTCGCTTGTTTTAACACAAAATTCCCTACAATCTATTTTGTTAGCTCAAAATTTGCCAAATTAAAATGTTTTTCAGATAAAGAATTATAGAAATACTTAAGGCTTTCAGACATGGTAACATTTCTAAGCTATTTAACAATGTTTCTTTCTCAAAACTAGGTATGTTAAAGAAATAGCTACACAGATTTCTTTAAAAAAAAAACAAGTCTACAGATGTAACCAACAAAGCTCAACAACCCATCTTTTAGTTTATATTTAGTTTGTTTCACAGCCTTTTTCCATCATTGATAAGCCGCATGTGCTAAAAACGTTTTAAAAATGACACAAAGAAACTTTAGACTATTGTTACATACCAGAAATACGATTGAATAGGTCATTATTTAGACACAGGATTGATTGGACTTTACAAGGCATAATCCATCAAGAAGCTCTATTATAAAAATGTGTGGCTATGAAAGCAGTGTGTGTGTCACCGTCTGTAATGATCTTCTGCTGGAGCCGGTGGAAGGTGTGGGCGGGAGTCGGGTGGGATGCCCAGCAGGGAAGGTGGGAGGGAGCGGGAGGAAGTAGCCGGGGCAGTCTGTGAGTACTAAAATTAAAGGCTTTAAAAAAAAAAAAAAAAAAAAAAAAAGATACATTCTGCTGTGTAGGATTCCCCCCTTAGCCTCCAAGCTCCCTGATCCCCCCCAAAACGCTCTCTAACCCTCCCCAATCTACCTTATTGTCCGCCATCTTGGGTACTGGCAGATACCCATATAATTAGCTTTTTTTTAAAAAATAAAACCCCCAATTTTTCTGTAGTGTAGCTGCCCTCCCACTCAATAACCTATCTACCACCCCCTCCCAGATCCCTTAAATACAATTTTACCCCCTCCTCTCTCCCTCCTCCCCTTAACAAATTGTCCCACAGTGTAGAGTTCCCACCCGCTCCCGCCCCCGTGTGCGCGCCCGCCTCCTGTCCCATGCGCGCGCCCACCTCCAGTCCCGTGCGCGCGCCCGGTGCCCCTGCAAGTGATCCCGCCCCCCTCTGATGAGTTTCCTCCAGCAATGTACTTTGTGTAATTG
The DNA here is from genome assembly GCF_027579735.1 of Bombina bombina. Classification (NCBI taxonomy): domain Eukaryota; kingdom Metazoa; phylum Chordata; class Amphibia; order Anura; family Bombinatoridae; genus Bombina; species Bombina bombina. The sequence continues at coordinate 555,690,100 of NC_069505.1, forward strand.
TGGGCGTCTGGGGTACTTTGTGTAATTCTGGTCGTCTGGGGTACTGTGTGTGATTGTGGGCGTCTGGGGCACTTTGTGTGATTGTGGGTGTCTGGGGTACTTTGTGTAATTCTGGTCGTCTGGGGTACTGTGTGTGATTGTGGGCGTCTGGGTCACTTTGTGTGATTGTGGGCGTCTGGGTGTACTTTGTGTGATTGTGGCCGTCTGTGGTACTGTGTGTGATTGTGGGCGTCTGGGGTACTGTGTGTGATTGTGGGCGTCTGGGGTACTGTGTGTGCTTGTGGGTGTCTGGGGTACTTTGTGTGATTGTGGGCGTCTTGGGTACTGTGTGTGATTGTGGGCATCTGGGGTACTGTGTGTGATTGTGGGCATCTGGGGTACTGTGTGCGATTGTGGGCGTTGGGTTACTGTGTGCGATTGTGGGCGTCTGGGGCACTTTGTGCGATTGTGGGCGTCTGAGGGCACTTTGTGCGATTGTGGGCGTCTGAGGGCACTTTGTGCGATTGTGGGCGTCTGGGGTACTGTGTGTGATTGTGGGTGTCTGGGGTACTTTTTGCGATTGTGGGTGTCAATAACCTATCTCCCACCCCCTCCCAGATCCCTTAGATACAATTTTAACCCCTCCTCTCTCCCTCCTTCCCTTAACAAATTGTCCAATAGTGTAGCATTCCCACCCACTCCCGCCCCCGTGTGCGCACCCGCCTCCGGTCCCATGCGCGCGCCTGCCTCCGGTCCCATGCGCGGGCCCGCCTCCAGTCCCGTGCGCGTGCCCGGTGCCCCTGTACGTGATCCCACCCCCTCGGATGAGTTTCCTCCAGCAATGTACTTTGTGTAATTGTGGGCGTCTAGGGTACTTTGTGTAATTGTGGGCATCTGGGGCACTTTGTGTGATTGTGGGTGTCTGGGGTACTTTGTGTGATTGTGGGCGTCTGGGGTACTGTGTGTGATTGTGGGCGCCTGGGGTACTGTGTGTGATTGTGGGCGCCTGGGGCACTGTGTGTGATTGTGGGCGTCTGGGGCACCGTGTGTGATTGTGGGCATCTGGGGCACTGTGTGTGCTTGTGGGCATCTGGGGCACTGTGTGTGCTTGTGGGCGTCTGGGGTACTGTGTGTGCTTGTGGGCGTCTGGGGTACTGTGTGTGCTTGTGGGCGTCTGGGGTACTTTGTGTGATTCAGATAATTTGTTATGATTTTTGGAGGGGTGATTACATGCTTGAGAGACATTAGAGGCATTTTGTGATTGTGATGTCGGGAAAAAAAACACTGACATCAGAAATCATTATTTATATAAAACAACTGATATTATGATCAACCCTTGGATTTGTACAGGGGGCGCTATCACACCACAATTGCACAAAAAGCTGGTGATAAGTGGGTTGGCACTGGGTTTGCTAATGGATTGTAATAACGCTGCTGTATTGTCACCATGCACAGTACATGGGGAATTATCACTGCACAATCACACGTAAAAAGCTTGTGATAATTGTGCTGTCACTGGGTTTGCAATGGATTGGAATGACTTTGTCTGATCACTCTGAGACAAACCATACAAAGGACTTTATATACAAGCCGATCGGTTGGAATGGGGGGGCTCATGTCATGACAAAACTTAAATTATGCTTTAAAGATAATTTTCTTTTCTTCTAACGGAGAGAGTCCACAGCTGCATTCATTACTTTTGGGAAATACAGAACCTGGCTACCAGGAGGAGGCAAAGACACCCCAGCCAAAGACTTAAATACCTCTCCCACTTCCCTCATCCCCCAATCATTCTGCCAAGGGAACAAGGAACAGTATGAGAAATATCAGGATAAAAAAAAGGTGCCAGAAGAACAAAATACAAGAAATGTAAAGCCGCCCCATAGAAAAAACACAGGCGGGGAGGTGTGGACTCTCCCTGTCAGAAGAAAAGAAAATTATCTGGTAAGCATAATTTAAGTTTTTCTTCTTAAACGGGGAGAGTCCAGAGCTGCATTCATTACTTTTGGGAAATCAATACCCAAGCTATAGAGGACACTGAATGCAAAAACGGCGGGAACAAAAAGGCGGCCGATTCTGAAGGGCACCACAGCCTGCGATAACTCAAACTCCCAAGAAAAAAACTGCTTCAATAGAAGCAGAAGGAACAAAAAGGAAAAGGACTGAGTAACTGCCCATCAGTTAGAACCATAAAGATCCTTGCTAGAGACCACTCAGAAATCACTGGACTCAACTGAGCACAAAAGCCTCTGAGGAGACGAAAGTCCTGCTGACTCGAAGCCCGCAAATAAAACCTTCTCCATGACCAATGGCAAGGGGGACACTAAATTCCCCACCACATTCTCCCAAAATAAGAAGGAAGAATCAGATAAGGAAGTCCGAAAAGACCTCCAGAAACAAACCCCAAAAAATCAAGGCAAACAAAAGAAGAAGCCGCTAGCATAACTCAAAAAAGAGTGGACTACAAGGATGTAGTAGGACAAAGCCGCGTAGAGAATACCCTACCGACGGATGAAAGCAAAGGAAGGAAAGTTCCAGACCACCTACTACATGGATCCCAAAGAACCAATGTAGCGCCCTAACCAGAACCGAAGTTAGGTTAGGTTAGATATCTATCCACATCTCCCTTCAGAACCTGAAGGGAAGGTACCCTCAACAAAGAGAGACCCTCGACCCACTGAACTCCTAGAATCAGATGAGGAAAACAACCTCTGGAGGAGCAAACTGGATAAACGCAGTAGACCAAATCCTTCCAAATAGAAGGAAATTGAAGACTTAACAGTATGCTAGTACACATTTAAGGTGCAAATAGCTGCAGCTGGTCCCAAAATGCAAATCCGCTTGCTAGGATGCTAAACTAACCATCTGGCTACTACAGCTGACCATGTAGTGAAAATCCCACTTCTCCGGAAGAGATAAAAAGGAACCGCCAGTAGGTACAAGGAGAAGTTCCCAGGACCGGGAAACCCAACCTGTTACTGGACCGGACAGATCCAAAGTCTATGAGATATGGAAAAACAGAGTAACCAAAATGCCAAGTCAAAGACAAGGACTAGGTTAAAAACCGGACCCTGAAACCAGGAGCCGGATCCAAACCAATAACCCTTGAGGTACAACCACAAGGTTACTCCATCTGAAAATGACCTTGCCCAATTGTTGATGCAATCACTGCCATGCCCCCATGGGGTCTTGAACACTAATCTCCCATGTATGTATTCCAGCGAGATCTCCAAGGAGTCATCTGAACCCCCTCCCCTTTCAGAGGGGAGAAACTCTAGCTCCTGCCCAAAGGACTTCAGGAACCCTCAAGTATACTGCCATAGCAGGATCCGTAATCCCAGCTAACCCTGCTAGCTATGCAGGGACAGGACACCTATGACTGAGAACAATCCAAACATCGGACGCCCCACCCAGATGAATAAACTAGGACCAGCCTGACATCTAGCACAGAAGAGCCTCCTATAACTTGTAGAACAAGAAAACAACCTCTTAACAAGAAGTTAGCAAACCCAGTACCCAAACAGGACCAGCCTGTTGCCAAGGGCACAATGAGTCTGATATAGACCTCAAAGGAACAGAGATAACTAGTACCCAACCAGGACCAGCCTGATATACAGGGTGCGAAGAACTGTTCAAGGCCAACTGAAAGGTCTAAGCCCTAGCAGAGCTAGACTAAATAAATCAACAAATGGTAAACATGTAATCTCTGAGGCCTTAACAATGTCTTAACTGTCTTATTATTTAAACTTCCGCAGAAGCAACAGTTATCGCGACCACAAAATCACCAGTATCAAATCCCAGAGAAGAAAAAGTTTTCCAAAGGGAAAAACTACAACAGTCTTGAGCTCACAAAATGAAATAAAATACATCCTAACCGGATCAAAATAAAGGAAGGCAGCACCCACAGGTGAACGCCCAAGAAGAATGGACACACTAAAAGGACCAGCCTGTCAGAATCCCGATTCCTCCAAAAGCTCAGAACTGGGAATGAGATACGCAAAAAAAAAGGGAGACAAGGAGAATGATCTACATCCCTCCACTCGTCTAACACTGCTTGCCGTCTGGGGCAGAAGACTGAGGATCGAACGACTTATCAGAACTGGGATCCTCCAACGGTGCCAACACATGCCTCTGCAGGACACGAAGGGGCGCCAGTGTAAAATTAAAGGCAAGACTCACCTCCACCGGGACATCTGGTGACCCTGGCCCCCGAAGGATGTGCCCCTAAAGCCTGAGAGGACACCACTTCCCCAGAGGGCTGATCCGATACAGACGATCCCTCACCTGACGGACCCAGGTTAAGAGGACATGGATAAGATCTTCGCAAGTAATTCAGAAGATGTAAGTGCACCAATGCCATAGATATGGCTATGCGGAACCTTGCAGTAACCTCTGGAGGAAACAAGCCACCTTCCGGAAAAGGAGTAACGGCATTTTGGACACCTGCCTGTGTAGTAATAGAAGGTTCCATTGAATGTACCTCACAGGATACAGAATCCTCAGGGGCGGATGGCTCAGCGGTCTCAAACCTCTCCAAATTAGGAGAAAAGAGCACTCTAAAGTGGCATATGGAACATAACTGATGGGGCTGGATTACCCGGGCCACCACATATTCTTCGCAAGAAACAGAATCTGAATCAGAGACATCCATCTCCAAAAAATCAGAATCCTCCATAACTTGAATGATTGAATTTATGGACAACAAAAAACAAATGTCGCCTTACACCCCCAATGGCTGGGGCACTCACCACCTCCTATGACCCAGACAAGTAGAGAAACAGACTCTTTCCGCCGCCACACAGTCAGGAATACAGAAATAGAGAAAAAAAATGTGCACCCTGCTGGCCAGGAGAAAAGCATGCCAGTCTACAAGAACTACGCAGCCTGAAAAAGCCTCATCAGGGTACCTGTGAAGTAACCTTAAATAAACTACAGATGTATTATGGAATCTAATATTTAAATTTTTAGCTAAATTCTAATTTGACATGAATTGTGTGGGCTGTAGCCATGGCAGACCAACCCCCACTTCTTGGTTACACAGGAAAGAACAAAAGGTTTAGACCTTTGTATAAGATAAGGCCAGTGGGCCACTTCAAAGTAAATATTAGCATTTTGAAACCCTCAGATGTGTATGTCCATATATGGAGTTTCCTGCCCAAAATGGATAATAGATTTACAGACCCCCCCTCACTGCTTAATACAGAGAGAGCCTAAATGTCTGTAGAAACTCCTTTGGTGGAAGATATGCATCACTACAGCCAGGAATATAGTAATTAGCACAGACCTGTTAATTACCCCTGAGCCAACTAAATACACATAAGGCAGCTGAATTCATGTTTACCTACAGACATATGGAAATGCTGTGCCTAAATCTTCATAATAATTTAAGATACACAGATCATATTAAAATATATATATATATATATATATTGATCTGAAACTGATACTATATTGGATACGTCTGCTGTATTGAACAAGTAGCTAAACATGCAATTTAAAATATCTAATTTATTTTAAGAATTAATAACCTATTCTTTTTATTTTTCAGGCATCTGACAAGTACACGTGTGGTTGTCCCATAAATTGTGTCATATGTTTTTGTGCACTCAGAAAGAGGTGTACTGAATGTGAAATATGCTGTGTTTGTATGAATATAAGAAAATAATCAAATGCAACTTTAAATGGATTTTAAGATAATACTAGTATGATGCTAGAAATAATACTGATCAGTTCATATGAAAATAATCAGAAAAAAATGGCACAATATGGTCCATGTTTATTAAACATATGACTTAAAGGGACAGTCTAGGCCAAAATAAACTTTCATGATTCAGATAGAGCATGTAATTTTAAACAAATTTCCAATTTACTTTTATCGCCAATTTTGCTTTGTTCTCTTGGTATTCTTAGTTGAAAGCTTAACCTAGGAGGTTCATATGCTAATTGCTTAGACCTTGAAGCCCACCTCTTTCAGATTGCATTTTAACAGTTTTTCACCACTAGAGGGTGTTAGTTCACGTATTTCATATAGATAACACTGTGCTCGTGCACGAGAAGTTATCTGGGAGCAGGCACTGATTGGCTAGACTGCAAGTCTGTCAAAAGAACTGAAAAAAGGGGCAGTTTGCAGAGGCTTAGATACAAGATAATCACAGAGGTTAAAAGTATATTATTATAAATGTGTTAGTTATGCAAAACTGGGAAATGGGTAATAAAGGGATTATCTATCTTTTAAAACAATAAAGATTCTGGTGTAGACTGTCCCTTTAATACAAGGAATAGTGAGCATATTAAATATACAATTATATGATATAGTTTACTGTAACCATGTTAAAAATGAAACTGTTTGTCTTTGCTACCCCCGATGGCCTAAATCCAATATTACAGCCAAAAGGCATTTGGCTGTTGAAAATTAAATTTCCCAGTAGCCAATCAGGGAGGTGTCTCCCAAATAACCAATCAGGGACAAGCTTCCGAAGGGCCTATCATCCCAATTTCACAGAGGATAAGAATAAAAAGGGGTGGGGTTATATTGCGTGATATAACCTCAGGCAAGAGAAAAAAAAGGGTCTCTGCTGCTGAGCTTTTGACTGACAAACTGTTGCCTTGGAATCCAGTCTCTGATGTGCAAATCTGGGCCTAACTTTCATCTATCTTGCAAAAATGTACCTCAATTTATGAAGTGAAAGTGGACTTATCGGAGAAAAATTTAAACATTAATTTTTTTATTTGGGTAAAGTATAAGAAACTGTTAAGTATATTTAATATTTTAAATCAATGGCTATAGTTAGATTACAGTTAGTAATTTTAAAAGGGCACAATTTGTATTTTAAGCTCATCTTCATAGTCCTCTGTAGTTTAACTAGTCATTATTGCTAAATATTTTATTTACTAGACAGGGTTTTACACTCCAGATTTATGTCAGTCATTATAGTGAACTCTTTCAGAACTGTACATAAACTGGTTATTGTGATTAAATTCCTGGTAGTTATAAATTAAGCATAGTAAATTGATAATCCATATTGGACATTGAACTAGAGTTATTGGTTAATAACAGAAGATTCTGGTATTTTATTGTGGTATTTTAATGTTTTCATTGTGAATAAGGTAAATTGTAAAAGGTATATTTTTATGATTTTTGTATAGAATATTGTAACAGCATAAGCGTGTATAGTTTGATTCATAATCTGGTTCCTATAAATATAATTCACTGTGTTTATACATTTTAACTAATCTAAAGAATTTAGGAATTTATATTAATTTTAATTGTTTAGTTTATATACATTTTAATTGGGGTTTTAGTTAAAATAATAATAATAATAATAATAAATAAATTGTATTATAACCCGGCCATAGACTGACATATTATTTGGAGGCACTGCATATTACTGATATTATTAAATTTATCACATTGATATAATATACTTGTAGTAAATAGAGATGATAAAAAAAAAATATATATATATATAAAAAAAATTTTTATTGATTACATTTTTTTTTAATTTTTCTTATTTCAAAATTAATATTAATATTTTTGAAAATTTTTTTTTTTTTTCTTATTGGTCAAAATTGTATTAGCATTTTAATTTAACTAAATACTAAGCTAATATAATAATGTCTGTTACTAGAAGTGAATCAATTAATTCTATACATAGTGTTGAAATATGTTCCCCAAGATTACCCCTCACTCAGGGTGATGTTCTTAAGATGGACATTATAGGCCACATTAAAAAGAGGTGTAAGATTACAGGTGATTTAAATGATTATATGGATATGCTTGCAATTAAGGCTAAAAATATTGCTATTGATGATGGAAAGTGGAATGAAAAAAGTAAATTGTTCCAAGAATTATCCAAAATTAATAAATTCAAAAATTCTAACAAGCGAGATGAGTATATACTGAAATCTTGGCCCCTTGTAATATGCATTATTGTCAAAATGTCCCTCCTCTTTATAGAAAAGGAATTGCAAACACAGGGACTAGAAGATAATCTTCGCTACTCACGCAGATGCAAAGAGAATTTAAATATAGTCAAGAATAAAATTGATGAATTTGCTCAAAACATGGCCACCTTACAAAAATATAACCAGAGTTTAGTAGCTCAGATTGAAGATTTGCATAAGCAGCTTGCCCAAAGCCAAAGAAAGCTAAATGGTTTAAAAAGGCTGTATCATCATAATGAAAACCCCATTAGCAATGAGGATAATGCAGATAATTCTAACTCCGTTAAGGAAAACAGCAGAAATGAACTGCAGAAATTCTCCCAAGGGGAGAAAGTCTCCCAAGGGGTAGGGCTACGTAAAGTATCCTCTAGGAAGCCCCAAGAGTGCATCAGAGATCGCAATCTAAATAAGTCAAACCTGAATTTAGGGGGTCAATGTCGGGAGAGAAAGCATGTCTAGATGTGGGCGTAGCTTGTTCTCAGACAACTATTTTTTCCCACAGGTACTACATACAGCTAAATGGACTAACACCCGACAAACCTAAAATAAAAGAATTTGATGGTTCACTAATAGGAGTTGGGGGAGACTCACTCAAAGGCTACGGTATGGCATGGTTAAAACTAAGACTGGGGAATAGGGTAATAAGACACCCTGTCATAGTGGATCTGCCAACTGAACGTTTGATAATTGGTAGTGATCTCCTGAAGCGATTAAGCACCATAATTGATTGCATAAAAAATGTAATTTGGTCACAAATAAAAAGGCCTATTAATTATGAGCGATCCGGTATATCTCACACCAGACATAACTGTCACGTGGTGGAAGGGAAGCCAGATGCTGTGGAGATTCATTTCAGGAATGACTCTATACCTGAAATCACTATCCTACAAATAGATGATCAGACTCCTTTAAGTGGCTCTGATGGTAATGTTTTTTAAATTTCGCCTGGAAAGATAGCAAATATTTCCTTAGACAGCAATGTATTAACCATATCTCTCAAACAAGAGGGATCATAAAATCCCTAAAGGGGGAAGCCACACTCAATACCTCGCAGGAATTGAGAGAGTTAAATAGGATCTATTTATCCCTATACAAGTGCATGACCTTGGGAAAACCAAGTATGCCAAATTAAGCTTAAAACAGGAAGCTAGCTACATAAGCGAAGGTTTATTAGTGCAGATCGCTGAACCTAAGGTGATTAAATATCTTTCTCCCCAAGACCACTGTGTCCATAACCTGGATGACAGATCTGAAAGCTATAATGTCACAGCTAAATGTTTATTATATATCGCAATAGGTAATAAATCAGCAAAGTACCTGTTTTTAGTTTAAAATACTCCCCATAATCAAATATACATTGGCAATGATCTCTTACATAGATATACCATACAAATAGATTTGATTAACTATTGCATCTGGAGCAGGTTAAAGGGGGGCCCTGAAATATTTCAGGATGAAAATGCCGCCCTGAAATCAAACCAGCAAATGCCATATGCTGTGAATATGCAGGTGTCTAACGATGTTGTAATCCCTGATGGGGCTGACAAATTCATCTTACCCTTACAGGTAAAAAGAGGTCAGAAATTTAAAAAAAACTTCTGAAACACGGATTTGCCTCTCCCATAGAATAAAAAATCTGGGTATAACAATGACCCATACTCCTATGATAAATATTGGAACTATTCCAATACATGTTATTGTGCATAACATGAACCCACATAGGAAACGCGTCTGACCTATTTTTTCCTGCCTAATTTTGCCTGTCACTTGCTATTTATGCCTTTCTTACCTGTTTTGGCATTACATGGAAATTTACCAATTATATTGAGCATTTGTTTTTTCTACTAAATAAACAGGTATTTCACAGCTCAACATCGTTTGTTTCTCTCAGCTTTACTGGGTGCGCTGATTGCTGGTGATGGTATATGTTGATGGTTGTTCTTACCATGCCACTATTGATAATGAGCACAGATTAGTTGCCAGCATTGGTATAACTTGGGCAAATGGATTCCCAAATATTTCTATAGGTTTCAACATTGGACCAAGATCCAGTCAAGTTGCAGAACTCACTGCTGTTCTAAAAACCATTGAAATGGCTATTGAACATGGTATTCATGAATTTGTGATCATTACCGACTCAAATTACGTGCGTGACAGTTTTGTTGAATACCTGCCAACTTGGAAAAGAAAATGGCATGGTATCCAATGGTTTAACCATACACTGGAAAAAAGACCAAGGGTCATTCCAGGGTTTCAAGTCCTGATAAGCAAGGCAATGATCTTGCTGATTCATTAGCCAAACAAGGAGCAATAACTGGAGAACTCCTTAATATCGACCACTTAATGGGTGCAATTCAGGTAGAAGCCATTACCAGAAACCAGGCTAAACAACAGAGTGAGCCTAACTTGGTACAATGGAGTCAGGATTCTCCTAGTGAGGACCTGATCAATAGTCAAAAAGAAGACCCCATTGTAGGCATCTTCTATTAACACATAGAAGATCCTGAAAGCAACCCCATCTCAAAAGATGATTGTATTGGCAAGGAAGATCTTAGAATCTTAATGAAATCCAGATCACAATTCAAGTTACAGGATGGTTTGTTAATTAGAACCTCCAAAACTGGCATCCAACAATGGGTGGTACCTACAAGGTTCAGAGGTCTAATGCTTCAACATGCCCATGATGCCCCCACATCTGGCCATCGTGGCGCCCAATTAAAGTATGAAATATTGCGTGATTACGCCTTTTGGCCGCACATGTTGAAAGATGTTCAAACATATTGTCAAGGTTGTTTAATCTGTCCACAGTTCTAACCCACTGCACCAACGCATAGAGCGTCATTGCAGAAAAGGGGGATGGTAATGCCATGGTCAGATATACAAATTGATTTTATTGGTCCAGTAACTAGGTCATCAAGAGGTAACAAATACATGTTAACAGTGACATGCCTGTTCACTAAATGGGTAGAGTGCATCAGTGCACCTAACAATACTGCTGAAACATGCGCAGCATTGCTCATCAACCATGTGTTTTCCAGATTTGGTTTACCCCAGCGAATCGAATCTGATCGAGGGACCCACTTCACTAGTGTAGTGATAACCAAAATGTGGAAAATACTAGGGGTCAAAAGAAAGCTCCATATTGCTTATAGAGCTGCCTCGAGTGGTGGTGTAGAGCGTTACAACCAATCCATTGTGAAAATCCTCAAAAAGTTTGTAAATGAAACGGGTAAAGACTGGGATGTAAAATTACCTCTAGCCCTAATGGCATTAAGAGCAACTCCAAGTAGTGATACTAAGATGTCACCTTTTGAATTGATGACTGGTAGAAGAATGGTTCTACCTCAACATCTACTGTACTGCACATCAGACCAGAACTTGATAAATGCTGCCAATATGCATCAATATGTGGAGAACCTAAGGAAGCACCTGCAATATGCCTTTGCATTTGCTCAAAGGAACATAGAAAAATCCGCAACTGGCACTAAAACCTATTATGATCTCAAAGCGTCTAAAAAGGAAAATGAAATGATAAAGTTTATCTTTATAACTTTGGAAGAGATCAGGTTAAGGAGAAGACATTTATTCCATCATGGAAGGGTCCTTTTGTCATTACTGACAAAATATCTCCAGTCGCCTATAAAATTAGGACTACAAGTCATAGAGGGAGAATTAAATATCATATCCCCAAATACATTAGACATATTGTAGTTTAAAGATGCCTAGCTAATGAGCATAAGGGCTCAAAAATAACAGACCCTCTTCATAGAAAATTGTCTATGATGCATACTGTCAATGCACTCACCAAGCACCACTGACTTTAAGCCAATTCAAATACATGTGACCTACATCTATTTAAAATTGGAAGGGGGAACTATGTTAGGGTACCTGTGAAGTAACCTTAAATAAACTACAGATGTATTATGGAATCTAATAGTTCAATTTTTAGCTAAAATCTAATTTGACATGAATTGTGTGGGCTGTAGCCATGGCAGACCAACCCCCACTTCTTCTCGGTTACACAGGAAAGAACAAAAGGTTCAGACCTTTGAATAAGATAAGGCCAGTGGGCCACTTCAAAGTAAATATTAGCATTTTGGAACCCTCAGATGTGTATGTCCATATATGGAGTTTCCTGCCCAAAATGGATAATAGATTTACAGACGCCCCCCTCACTGCTCAATACAGAGAGAGCCTAAATGTCTGTAAAAAACCCTTTGGTGGAAGATATGCATCACTAAAGCCAGGAATATAGTAATTAGCACAGACCTGTTAATTACCCCTGAGCCAACTAAATACACATAAGGCAGCTGAACTCATGTTTACCTACAGACATATGGAAATGCTGTGCCTAAATCTGCATAATAATTTAAAATACACAGATCATATTAAAAACACACACACATATATATATTTTGATCTGAAACTGATACTATATTGGATAAATGTCTGCTGTATTGAACAAGTAGCTATGCAGTCAATTTAAAATGTCCAATTTATTTTAAGAATTAACAACCTATTCTTTTTATTTTTCAGGCATCTGACAAGTACACGTGTGGTTGTCCCATAAATTGTGTCATATGTTTTTGTGCACTCAGAAAGAGGTGTACTGAATGTGAAATATGCTGTTTTTGTATGAATATAAGAAAATAATCAAATGCAACTTTAAATGCATTTTAAGATAATACTAGTATGATGCTAGAAATAATACTGATCAGTTCATATGAAAATAATCAGAAAAAAATGGCACAATATGGTCCATGTATATTAAACATATGACTTATTAATACAAGAAATAGTGAGCATATTAAATATACAATTAAATTATATAGTTTACTGTAGCCATGTTAAAAATGAAACTGTTTGTCTTTGCTGCCCCCAATGGCCTAAATCCAATATTACAGCCAAAAGGCATTTGGCTGTTGAAAATTAAATTTCCCAGTAGCCAATCAGGGAGGCGTCTCCCAAATAACCAACCAGGGACAAGCTTCCAAAGGGCCTATAATCCCAATTTCACAGAGGATTAGAAAAAAAAGGGGTGGGGTTATATCGCGTGATATAACCTCAGGCAAGAGAAAAAAAACGGTCTCTGCTGCAGAGTTTTTGACTGACAAACTGTTGCCTTGGAATCCAGTCTGACATGCAAATCTGGGCCTAACTTTCATTACCTCTTAATTTATGATGTGAAATTGGACTTATTGGAAAAAAATTGAAACATTAATTTGGTTATTTGTGTAAAGTATAAGAAACTGTTAAGTATATTTAATATTTTAAATCAAAGGCTATAGTTAGATTACAGTTATTAATTTTAAAAGGGCACAATTTGTATTTTAAGCTCATGTTCATAGTCATGTGTAGTTTAACTAGTCATTATTGCTAAATAATTTATTTACTAGACAGGGTTTTACATTCCAGATTTATAAGTCAGTCATTATAGTGAACTCTTTCAGAACTGTACATAAACTGGTTATTGTGATTAAATCCCTAGTAGTTATAAATTAAGCATAGTAAATTGGTAATCCATATTGGACACTGAACTAGAGTTATTGGTTAATAACACAAGATTCTGGTATTTTATTGTGGTATTTTAATGTGTTCATTGTGAATAAGGTAAATTGTAAAAGTATATTTTTATGATATTTGTATAGAATATTGTAATAGCATAAGCGTGTATAGTTTGATTCATAATCTGGTTCCTATAAATATAATTCAATGTGTTTATACATTTTAACTAATCTAAAGAATTTAGGAATTTATATTAATTTTAATTGTTTAGTATATACTTTTTAATTGGGTTTTTATTTTAAAGAATAATAATAAATAAATTGTATTATAACTCGGCCATATAGTGACAGCCTGTATGTTCCATAATAGCCACGAGCCCAAACGTCACTACACATAAGCAGACAGAATCACATAACAAACATGATTAAAGTCCTCCACTGTTCAATAACCCCCCTCAGGAGATATTAACCCTTGATTCCATAAAGATAAAGGAGTCCCACTGAGACCCTGTCTTCTATCATCACATGTATTCCCACATTGAAAAGGAAAATTAAACAATCTTACCAGAATGCCGTGGAACAGTAACACAGTCCTTCAAGTTTGACAGGTAGTAGCATTGCTTCTGACATGGACTTGAGTGAAGAAAGCAGGCAGTGAAACTCGTCAACGCTGATTGCTTATGGAGCTATTAATATGAGTCGGGATGGTTTCGCAGAAAGACTCTCCCTGCATCTCTGGACTCTAACTTTCATCCATGCATTTACTGAGAGGCTGACAGGACTACTTAAAACTCCAGTACCACCTTGAAGAGTACTACCCTCCATAAGAGATTACTCCATAATCTTCTGACACTTCTCTGCCAACCTCCTGTGATGAAAGGCAAGGAATGACTGGGGGATGAGGGAAGTGGGGGAGGTATTTAAGCCTTTGGCTTGGGTGTCTTTGCCTCCTCCTGATGGTCAGGTTCTGTATTTCCCAAAAGTAATGAATGCAACTGTGGACTCTCCCCGTTTAAGAAGAAAAAAAGCTGGGAGTGGTCAGATGGGGACAAGAATGTTCAATGTATGTTTTATACAACAATATTTTGTTATCTTGTTGTTCAGTGACCACCTAGTGATGTACCTATATCTCTGTGTGACAATATGGACGGGTGTTAGTGACAGTCACATGTAACATACACGTAATTATTTTATACTTGCAGTAGAAGTTCTGGGTGCTGCTCTCACATAACCAGTAATAATTTAGTTCAGTTATTTTACTTATATAGTTCCTGTAAATTACATGTCAGAGTCTAGTATCTCACAGTAGTTACAAGTAATAGAAATAAGCAGCAAGTGACAATCAGACTCTATTAGATCAAGTGCAGTGATTGGCTGAGGAATCTAATTTACCCCTCACTGATGCTTCTAAGCTTCTCATTGCTCCCGTTATTGGTAACACTCACCCCAAAGCACAGTAAGTGGCTCCTTCAGGCTGCTGTGATCCACATGACAGGAGAAACTGTCCCCGACCTTAGGTATCACCTCCACAGTGACCCTGAGCTGATAGGTCCCATCAGGGTTGGGGAGGACCTGTGCTGCCTCCTCTGACATTAAATCGATTTCTCCGTTCTTCACCCACTTGACATACACAGCTTTAGGGTAAAACCCGTACACCCGGCAGTGAAGCTTTGTCACAGCATCTGATTGGTGACCAGAAACCTTAACTTGTGAGATAACTAATAAAGACAAAACACATTATTACTGATATTATGTGAGAGAACTAATAAAGATAAAACCCATTATTACTTATATTATGTGAGATAACTAATAAAGACAAAACACATTATTACTGATATTATGTGAGAGAACTAATAAAGATAAAACCCATTATTACTTATATTATGTGAGAGAACTAATAAAGACAAAACACATAATTACTTATGTGAGAGAACTAATAAGGACAAAACACATTTAGCTAGATTGCGAGTTTTGAGCGCTATAGGGATTTTAGTGACCTCCACAAAAGCGGCGTTATTTCACCTCCCTATAGCGCTGGTATTACAGGTTTAAAAAAAAAGCAGGCTTTTGTGTGCGAAATGGTTGCATTGAGCTCCATACCGCACCGAAATCAAGCGCTGCTTTGACGTGCTCGTGCACGATTTCCCCATAGACATCAATGGGGAGAGCAGGCAAAAAAAAGCCTAACACCTGCGATTGCGGAATGAAAAGCTTCGTAACACGGCCCCATTGATGTCTATAGGAAAAATTAAAACTAATGTATAAACTTAACACCCTAACATAAACCCCGAGTCTAAACACCCCTAATCTGCTGCCCCCGACATCGCCGCCACCTACATACAGTTATTAACCCCTAATCTACCGCCCCCAATATCGCCGCCATCTACATACAGTTATTAACCCCTAATCTGCCACCCCCAACATCATTGCAACCTACATAAAACTATTAACCCCTAATCTGCCACTCCTGATGTTGCCGCCACTATACTAAAGTTATTAACCCCTAAACCTCTGGCCTCCCACATCACTACCACTAAATAAATCCATTCCTCCCTAAACCTAACACTAACCCTAACGTAACCCTAACAACCCCTAACTTTAAAATAATTAAAATAGAGCTAAACTAAAGTTACAATTATTAACTAAATAATAATAACTATTTAAAACTAAATACAAACTTACCTGTAAAATAAAACCTAAGCTAGCTACAAGATAACTAATAGTTATATTGTAGCTAGCTTAGGTTTTATTTTTATTTCACAGGTAAGTTTGTATTTATTTTAACTAGGTAGACTAGTTAGTAAATAGTTATTAACTATTTAATAACTACCTAGTTAAAATAAATACAAACTTACCTGTGAAATAAAACCTAACCTGCCTTACACTAAAACCTAACATTACAAAAAAAACTAAACACTAAAATTAATAAAAATAAAAATAACTAAATTACATAAAAAAACAAACACTAAATTACAAAAAATAAGAAACAGATTATCAAAAATAAAAAAGAATTACACCTAATCTAATAGCCCTATAAAAATAAAAAAGCCCCGCCAAAATAAAAAAAAACCCTAGCCTACAATAAACTACCAATGGCCCTTAAAAGGGCCTTTTGTGGGGCATTGCCCCAAAGATATCAGCTCTTTTACCTGTAAAAAAAATACAAACACCTCCCAACAGTAAAACCCACCACCCCCACAACCAACCCCCAAAAAATAAAATAACTATCTAAAAAAAACCTAAGTTCCCCATTGCCCTGAAAAGGGAATTTGTATGGGCATTGCCCTTAAAAGAAACTTCATTCTACATTGACCATCGGAAGAAGAGGATGCTCAGCGCCGGATGTCTTGAAGATGGACCCGCTCCGCGCCGGATGGATGAAGATAGAAGATGCTGTCTGGATGAAGACTTTTGCCCACTTGGATGAAGACTTCTGCCGGCTTCGATGAGGACTTCTGCCCGCTTGGATGAAGACTTCTGCCGGCTTGGATGAAGACTTCTGCCGCCTGGATGAGGATGGATGTCCGGTCTTCAAAAACTGTAAGTGGATCTTTGGGGGTTAGTGTTAGGTTTTTTTAAGGGTTTATTGAGCGGGTTTTATTTTTGATTAGGGTCTTTGGGCATTGTTAAATATTTGATAATTTCTTTTTATTTTGTGTAATTTAGTGTTTATTTTTTTTTGTAATTTAGAATTTATTATTTTTTGTAATTTAGATAATTGTATTTAATTAATATAATTTATTTAATTGTAGTGTAATGTTAGGTGTTAGTGTAAGACAGGTTAGGTTTTATTTTACAGGTAACTTTGTATTTATTTTAACTAGGTAGTTAGTAAATAGTTAACTACTATTTACTAACTAGTCTACCTAGTTAAAATAAATACAAACTTACCTGTAAAAACAAAATTTATGCTTACCTGATAAATGTATTTATTTCTTGACACGATGAGTCCACGGATCATCATAATTACTGTTGGGAATATCACTCCTGCCCAGCAGGAGGCGGCAAAGAGCACCACAGCAGAGCTGTTAAATATCTCCTCCCTTCCCTCCCACCCCAGTCATTCGACCGAAGTAAA
Source organism: Bombina bombina (assembly GCF_027579735.1). Taxonomy (NCBI): domain Eukaryota; kingdom Metazoa; phylum Chordata; class Amphibia; order Anura; family Bombinatoridae; genus Bombina; species Bombina bombina. The sequence continues at coordinate 555,707,605 of NC_069505.1, forward strand.
GGAGAGAAAGGAAAAACAAGGTGCAGAGGTGTCTGAAGTTTATAACATACTAACAACCTGTCTAAATAACAGGGCGGGCCGTGGACTCAGCGTGTCAAGAAATATATACATTTATCAGGTAAGCATAAATGTTGTTTTCTTTCTTCTGACACGATGAGTCCACGGATCATCATAATTACTGTTGGGAATCAATACCCAAGCTAGAGTACACAGATGATAAGGGAGGGCAAAGACAGGAAACCTAAATGGAAGGCACCACTGCTTGAAAAAAAAAACAAAAAAACCCACCTTTCTCCCAAAAAGACCTCAGCCGATGCAAAAGAGTCAAATTTATAGAAGTTTGAAAAAGAAAGAATAGAGGACCAGGTTGCAAACTTGCAAATGTGTTCCATAAAAGGCTTCATTGTTAATGCCCACAAGGTAAAGAAGTAGCCGTAGCCTACTGTCTTTAACGTTGAACAGAAAACTGACGAAAATCCTTAGTTGTCTGTACAAAGAATCCTAATACATGTACCACATCCTGCAAAGAAGGATTAGGACACCAGGAAACAACCACAATCTCTTAATTAAAGTTCCATTCCGAAACTACTTTAGGGAGAAACACTAATTTAGTACGTAAAAACCCACCTTATCCGATGAAAAATAGGGTAAGGAGGCTCATACTGAAATGCCGAGAGCTCTGACTCCACGAGCAGAGGAAATAGTAACAAGAAACAAAACTTTCCAAGAAAACAACTTGAAATCTAAGGAATGCAACGGCTCAAACTGAGCCCCTTGAAGGACCTTAAGAACTAAACTAAGACTCCAAGGAGAAGTAACTGAGTTGAACACAGGCCTGATCCTGACCATGGCCTGACCAAATGATTGTACGTCTTGGAATTGACCAGACGTTTAAGTAACACAATAGACGAGGCAGCTATTTGACCCCTTTAGGGTAACTTGCAGATAATTCCTTCTCCAAACCTTCTTGGAGAAGGGACATAGGTCTAGGAATCCGAACTCTACTCGAAGAGTAGCATTTGGATTCACACCAGCATTTTATCTTATGGTAAACATTCCTAGTCACAGGATTACGAGCCTGAATCATGGTCTCAATGACTGATTCCGAAAATCCACGCTTGGATAAAATAAAGCGTTCATCTACAAGTAGTCAGCTTCAGAAAAACTAGACTTGGATGAAAGAAGGGTCCTTGAAATAGAAGGTCCTTCCTCAACGGAAGTCTCCAAGGTAGAAGAGGTGACATGTCCACCAGGACTGTATACTAATTCCTGCGAGGCCACGCCGGTGTAAAGAGGACCACCGATGCCCTCTCCTGCTTAATTCGAGCCATAACTTGTGGAAGAGAAGCAAACGGAGGAAATAGGTATGCAAGACTGAAAATCCAAAGTACCACCAGAGTGTCAATTAGTACAACCTGAGGGTTCCTTGATCTCGACCCGAAACTCGGAAGCTTGGCATTCTGACAAGAAGCCATGAGATCAAATTCCAACTGACCCCCTTTGAGAATCAGGCCGGGTGAAAGGTCTACCTGCTGAAGAAGTCCGCCTCCCAGATGTCCACTTCTGGAATGTGGATCGCCAACAGACAATTGTGGGTCTCAACCCACTGAATGATCTTGGCTACCTCTGTCATGGCCAAAGAACTCAGAGTTCCTCCCTGACGTTGATGTAAGCCATTGAGGTTATATTGCCCGACTGGAATCTGATGAACCAGGCCGAAGCTAACTGAGGCCAGGCCAGAAGGGGATTGAAGATTGCTCTCAATTACAGATTGTTTCTGAGTAGAACAGACTCCAACTGAGTCTATTGCTCCCCAGTCCAAAAGGTTGGTCTCTGTTGTCACAATCATCCAGGAAGAACTGTTAAACCAGGAGCCCTGGGAGAGAAGATCCTGAGACAACCACCAAAGTAGAAAATTCCTTGTGTCCTGCTCCAGCTGTAACTGCGGAGACAAATCCGCATACTCTCTTCCACTACCTGAGTATGCTTTAACTGCCGAGTTCTGAGGTGGAACCGGGCGAACGGGATGATGTCCAATGCAGCTACCATCAGCCCAATTACCTCCATGCACATCTGATGGCCGAAGAGAGGACTGAAGTGCTAGGCAAGAATCGAAAATCTTTGATTTCCTGACTACTGTCAGACTTCATTGATGAGGAAAGAAATATAGTTCTCCAAAAAAAAAAAACTATTCCAAATATTCCTTCTATGCATGAGAATGCAGGAAAGATAACCCCATTTCTGTGAGTGATCTTGCTTATTGAAAGGAAGGCGCCTGAACCAGAAATTCGTCCAGATAAGGTGCCACTGCAATGCCCTACAATTGGAGCACCACCAGCAGGGATCCTAGAACCCTTGAGAAAATTCTGGGAGCTGTGGCAAGGCCAAATAAAAGAACCATGAACTGGAAGTGTTTGTTTAGAAACACACACTTTAGAACTTGAGATGGTCCTTGTAGATGGGAACATGCAAGTAAGCATCCTTTAAATCCACTGTGGTCATAAACTGACCCTCTTGGATCAAAGGAAGAATGGAACAAATAGATTCCATCTTGAAGGACGGCGCTCTGAGAAACTTGTTTAGACTCTTGAGATCTAAAATTGGTCTGAAGGTTCCCTCCTTCTTGGGAACCATGAACAGATTGGAATAGAGTTCCAGACTTAGTTCCTGCAATAGAACAGGAACTATCACTCCCAGGTCGGAGAGGTTCCATACATAGTGTAAGAACGCCTCTCTTTTTCTGCAGATAATCTTGAAAGCAGAAACCTGCCCCTGGGAGAAAAAAGTTTTAAACTCTAGTTTGTATCCCTGGGCAGGCCCTTCATGCTGTCTTTGATTCACCAGCAGGCTTTTTGGATTGCTTTCCCCATTCCAAGACTGACTGGGTCTCCAGGAAGGCTTAGACTGCTCCTGCTTGGAAGAAGAAGTAGAAGGATTTCCTTTGATATTTTGAAATACTCTGACGTCCTTTTTGTTTATTTCTCTTATCCTGAGGGAGGGAATGTTCCTTACCTCCATCAAACTAGGTCCAAACAAGGTCTTCCCCTTGTAAGGAATTGCCAAAAGTTTAAACTTTGAGACATCCACAGATTAATATTTTAACCATAAAACTCTGCGGGCCAATATGGCAAAACCTGAAATCTTAGCTCCCAACTTAATAATCTGAAGGGAAGCATCTGTAATAAAGGAGTTGGCTAACTTAAGTGCCTTTATCCTATCCTGGATTTCCTCAAGAGAAGTGTCTGTCCGGATAGAATCAGACAACGCATCAAACCAGTACACTGCCGCACTGGTGACAGTAGCAATACAAACTGCCGGTTGTTATAAACCCTGATGTACATACATTCCCTGGGTACCATTGCCAAGACTCCTTGATAGAGTCTGCTATAAGCAACATCTTTTTTTTAAGAAATAGAGAAAAGTGGATACCCAGTTTCTCCCATTCCTTTGCAATCAGAACCGTACCTTGGATCTCTGTAGTCCTATCTGGTAGAGGAATTACATCTACCATGGAGGGCACGTCAAAATCTTTGTATAGTTTACTGTACTTATTAGGATTGACTATGCCGGTAATGTCGGAGTCGTCCAGGGTAGCAAAAACCTCCTTAAGTAACAACCGGAGGTGTTCAAGCTTAAACCTGAAAGAAACAACTTCAGTATCAGATAAAGGTATTACACAGACTGAATCTGAGATTTCCCCCTTATATACTACCGAAGTAACTTCCTCTTCAGGCTTCACTGAAGAAACATTCGGAATAGCTACTACTGTATCAGCAACGTTATTCACTGATTAAATACATTTCCTCAAGCGCTTTCCCTGCAGCATGGGAAAAGCAGACAATGCATCAGATACCGCCGATGACATTAGAGAAGCGAACTAACTCCAGGTGAAGTTTGAGAGGAAGCGCAGGGCACTGCATGTGTGGGCTATAAAAATTTTGGACACTTTGAGGAGAAATTTGCAGCATATATTGAGCATTGTCAATAGATTTGCATGGTTACCGTTGCAGAGAGGGCCACTCTGTGGCTATTCGGACTCCGATAGTTGTGATAGTGATCTATGCCTTGCTGAGACCTCTATGCCTGGCCTGTATAAGAATTTACAATCACTGCGGACATTCCTTGTCAGATAGCTGAACTCACCAATACCTTGTCCATCCACAAAGTTGCTTTATTCTGAATATCGGGTTACAGCAGACAATAGGATACAACAGATGAATGGTTACAGTATTTAAGCGGTCAAAAGTTGATACTGTTCGTAGCGTGCAATGTAGATTAACATGTGTCCTTGTTACATGCAGGTTACATGTGGCCTGTTAGCTGCAGCCATGACACAGGAAAAAACCCAGCCGAACAAGAGGGGCAGAGCAATACACAAAAGGGAAATGCATAATAGGTCTGAGGGAAGGTACCACAGAAAATAAGAGAATTACCAAAAAGGGTCACTAGATGGCAGCACAGAATAATACATAGAGTAGCTTTGAGAAAATAGCACAGAAAACTATATAATTATAATAATAATGATAGATATAATGATATAACTATATCAACATGAATATTAACAGAGGCTATGTTATATTCTATGCCCCATTGGTGCGGCACAGTGGACCTCTCTACATCGGACAGTGGTGGTACGATCGTTGGTGGGAGCAATAGCAGGGTGGCCGGTGCGCGGCCCATCGCCGGTGTGTGTTCTGGATCAGGTCCGTGAGTGTGCACGGAGGCAGTGGGTGGGGCTCGGGAGCGCTCATGCGCCAGCACGGTAATCAAATTAATACTGCAGCCGAAAGGGGGAAAGGGAGAGGGAAAACAATTTCGGAAAGGGATCTGGGAGGGGGTAGGGTTTTGAGGGGGGGGAGCTACACTACAGAAAATAAGGGATTCAATTTTTTTTTACAAAAAAAGGGCAAATTTGGAAGCAAACTGGGTACTGGCAGACAGCTACCAGTACCTAAGATGGCGGCCAATAGGTAGAGGGGGGAGGCTTAGAGAGCTGTTTGGGGGGGATCAGGGAGGTTTATTTTTATACTGGCAGACTTTCTGCCAGTACTTAAGATGGCGGTGACAATTGTGAGGGGAGGGAAGAGAGCTGTTTGAGAGGGGTCAGGGAAGAATCAGGGGGTGGGATGTGTCAGGTGGGAGGCTGATGTCTACACTAAAGCTAAAATTAACCCTACAAGCTACCTAATGAACCCCTTCACTGCTGGGCATAATACAAGTGTGGTGCGCAGTGCCAATTAGCGGCCTTCTAATATCCAAAAATCAATGCCAAAGCCATATATGTCTGCTATTTCTGAACAAAGGGGATCCCAGAGAATCATTTACAACCATTTGTGCCATAATTGCACAAGCAGTTTGTAAATAATTTCAGTGAGAAACCAAAAGTTAGTGAAAAAGTGAACAATTTTTTTAATTTGATCGCATTTGTTGGTAAAATGGTGGAATGAAATAAACCAAAATAAGCTTAGATCAATACTTTGGGTTGTCTACTAAAAAAAAAAATATATACATCTGAAGGGATATTCAGGGATTCCTGACAGATATCAGTGTTACAATGTAACTATCGCTTATTTTGGAAAAAAAAAAATGGTTTGGAAATAGCAAAGTGCTACTTGTACTTATTGCCCTATAACTTGCAAAAAAAAGCAATGAACATGTAAACATTGGGTATTTCTAAACTCAGGACAAAATTTAGAAACTATTTAGCATTTTTTGGTGGTTGTAGATGTGTAACAGATTTTGGTGGTCAAAGTTAGAAAAAGTGTGTTTTTAAAAAAAATGTCATAATATTTTATATTTTTTTATAGTAAATTATAAGATATGATGAAAATAATGGTATCTTTAGAAAGTCCATTTAATGGCGAGAAAAATGGTATATAATATGTGTGGGTACAGTAAATGAGTAAGAGGAAAATTAAAGCTAAACACAAACACCGCAGAAATGTAAAAATAGCCCTGGTCCTTAATGGTAAGAAATTGAAAAATGGTGTGGTCCTTAAGGGGTTAACTCACAACTATTTTGTTTTCAATTATACATTTTATTTGCAACTCAGGGGAACAGCCATGGGCACTGCCTGTGCCCCCACCTATGCTAATATATCTCTGGGCTTGTGGGAACAAGAGTATTTAAATGACACTCTCTCCAAATAAACCAATCATGTATTAATGCGGCTTCGCTATATTGATGATGTGTTTATCCTATGGAAGGAAGATACTTCTTTACTGGGGGAATTCATTAGAGTACTCAATACCAATTATTTAAATCTAAAATTAACTATGAAAAATGGACCATAAAGAAATTGAATTTTTAGACCCAGACGAAGTGTAGACCGTAAGATTATTACTGAACTATACAGAAAGGAAACCACCAATTCCTTACTAAGGTTTGAAAGTAGTCATCATCAAGCCACCAATCAGTCCCCTTTGGGGAGTTCCTAAAAGTGAGAAGGAATTGCTCTAAACTTGATGATTTCAAAACCAGAGCTAAGGACCTGATGTTACGCTTTAGGGATAGAAGATATCCCAGAAAATTAGTGAAGAAAGCTTATTGTAGAGCACCTAGGACTCCAAGAGACTATCTACTCATTCCTAAAATCAAAGAGAAAAATGAGCATATACTTTTGTTAGATACAGACACTAATTTTGCAGAAACGTTAGGTGGAAAGATTCAAGCTGGAGAAGGGCCCCTACACTTAGGGATAAACTGGTACATAGTCATTTTGTACATGTATCATCTATGAATAAACGTACAGATAGGGGCACTTATTATTATTATCATTTATTTGTATAGCGCCGCCAAATTCTGTAGCGCTGGATATATGTGTGGATCCTGTTCTTTATGCACATAATATATGCATAATGTCAAAACAATCAAAATATTTCCAGAAGCTATCAAACAAATACAGGGAATCCATAATTGTGTCAGGGTGCCAGGAATCAGACTGAGACGAGAAATGCAAAAATAATCACACCTTTATTCATAGCAAAAAATAATAAAAAGTCCACAAGTCAAATAACAAGCCAGGAGTCAAAACCAGAGCTGGTAGTCAGACGAGCCGAGTCAGGAGCCAAAGCGAATAGTCAGACGAGCCGGAATCAGGAACAAGGAAAACAGCAGAGTCAGGAACAAGCCAGGGATCAGGAACCAGGAAGGACGTCAGGCAGCCAGGTAATACACAGGAACTCTCACAAACAGGTCTGAGACAACGCAAAGGCAAAGCATACTGAACAGAGGCCCTATAAATAATAAGTGATGACATCACAATTCTAAAACTGCATCCTGTCTCACATGGATGATGCACACCAGTCTGGCCATAAAAGGAAGTGTAGGAAATGAGCAGCATCCCCCACAATCCACCATAGTCAGGAAGAAAGGTGAGTAAAATGGCTGCCAGCAGCACATGGCAAACAGGGAAAAAACCCTGACAAATTGACGATCCAAAAATATTATTTATTGCTTACAATGCTCTTGTGGTTTGAGATATGTGGGTATGTCGATGAGGATCAGATTGAGTGAACACATCTGTAACATTAGGAAAGATCTTAAAAAAGGAAAGAAATTGACGTCAGTGGCGAGACATTTTCTAGACTAACACAAGTAAACCAGACCTGACGTGTTTAATTTTGTTATAAATTCACCTGGGTATATGGGGTGGTAATATTGAGAAATCACTATTACAAGCAGAAAGCAGGTGGATCTTGTCTGGTTAAATTCCTTGTACCCTAGTGGGTTAAATGAACAAATAGTCTATAGTTCATTCTTATAAAACACTGAGGGCTGATCTTAAAATTATAGTATAATGCATGAATGAATGAGAAATGACGTCATGAACCAATCTCTAACATTCCAGTATGTTATGCTAAAAACATGGATGTAGAACTACACGTCATGTACCAATTAACACAGCAGTTCGAATAGCGTCCATAGCGAGTGATGTAAGAATGTGACTTCTCAAATAGATTTTTTAGCAAATAGTATATTGTGTCAATCTAATAAACTGAAGAGAAATATTCACAAAGAATGCGGTACCGAAACATGGACTGCTACATTAATTCAAAAAATTATCAGTGATCACTGTATGGACCAAAAAGATTGACATATAGTATATGAAAACCATTAAAGTAAGTGAGGACATCATGAAGTATTTGATGTTTCTGTTTACAACAGTTTTGAATATAGGCGCCGTCCAGCACTCAATGTACCAACCGACATAGTATCTTGAATAGCGTCAATTGTGACGCAATAAAAAGGTTTAATATTGTGTGCCTTTTTTAATAGACCACTTACTAAATATTATAATGCCATAATAAATAAACTTTTTTACTCTACCACTAATACAGGTGCTGTTTTAGTACTCTATGCACTAATCAATGCAGTAGCCTGAATATCGTCACTGGTGACGCAATAGAGAGGCTTTTACTGTGTAGTATTTTTGATAGATGAGGAGTGAAAATCTGGCCTAATAAGGAGCACCCTGGTTGGGGTGGGAGTGTTTATACTGTTGTAAAATTGATTGGTTAAATCAATTTAAAAAAACAAGGAGTATGGGGCCACTCGCGCCTTTGAAAAAGCTGAGGCAAAACGCTTGTCAGGCATATCGCCTGCTTGCGTATATTCTGGACCTTATTAGGAAATCATATATCAGATAAGTAAACTTTAATTGTGTTAATAATTGTTTACTTCTATGAGCTTAATTATGCCCTGACATTTTTCACAATAATTGTGAGTTAAGCCCACTGATATCCCACTGTTGTGGGGCTCACAAAATCATAATGTATATTTTATTAGGGATCTTTTTAACTCGCTGGATGCATCAGTGTTCCTCTAATTTTCCTTTGTTGGCTCTAGGTTGCTATTAGAAAAGCTTTCATTCCATTGGCTGATTTGAATTTGAAGGTTTAAATCAGCCAATAGGAATGCAAGGGTACCCATATAAAAGGGGTACCTTGCATTCACTATTCAGTTTGTGGCTGGAGACCATATGAAGAGGACCACCGTGTTGAAGTTCGCAAGATGAGGACCACAGATGCCTGGAAGAAGATGGACAGCCGCCTGGATGAAGATGGACCGCTGCCTGGATGAAGATGGACCGCTGCTTGGATGAAGAAGATGGAGCGTCGCCATCATCATCATCGGTGAGTACTTTTACGGGGTTAGTGTTGTTTTTTTGGGGGGGTGTTAGTTATTTTTTATAAATTAGATTTTTTTTTTAATTTTGGCAGAAAAAGAGCTGAAGGTAAAGTTTTTTAGTTAGGTTTTTTTATTTTGGGGGCTGGTGTTTTTTTTTCTCTTAAAAGAGATGATCACTTTAGGGCAGTGCCCTACAAAAGGTCCTTTTAAGGGCTATTGGTAGTTTATTTTTAGAATCAGGCTTTTTTTTTTAATGGGTATTAGAATAGGATTATTTTATTTTTTTGGATAATGACTTTTTTATTTTCTGTAATATTAGATTTTTTTATTTTCTATTTTTATTTTTTTTTAACTTTTTTTGATAATTGCGCTAGTGGTAACCCTTTTCGCTAATCGGGTTTGCGCTAGAGCAAAAACTTTTAACTCCCAACTTGTAATATCAGCGCAACCTGACTCGGGCAAAGGGTTTACCGCTAGCGCAATTATCACTCTAGCTTCATCTTCACTATCTTCGGTTATGCTGGAAATTAACTTCAAATTATTAAACCAATAGTATTACTCTCCCAAAATGGTTTATTCTCAAGAGTAATAGAAGTGTGGTCATGTCAATAGCAGTATAGGCCACAAGTGGTGGCGGTGCCACAGATTTCCCAGTTCTGGATAAGTATTATAATAGAAACAGAGCTGATATTACATATAAACTGCCCTCTTGACCCATTGATTTGATTTCTTAACAAAGATCCAAAATTGCCCTCGACCCCTGTACAGAAACTCTTTCATATTATGGTAAATAGCGCCAGATATTTAATTGCTGAAAACTGGAAGTGTAAAGAGACCACAGAGGTGAGTATGTGAAGATGTAAATAGTAATTCAGTTTATTAAATTAGATTTCATTACTGTAAACACCAGACCATGGACACATTTCTTACTTTCCAATCTCTATGGGAATCTTATCTAGAGCACCATATTGTGACTAACCCTGATAAATACTTAGCCAGTAAGAGGTGAAGCCCTTTGGCATTAACAAGAAGACGTAAATAAATATACGTAGATGATGCAGTAGCGTGTTGTGCTACTAACAGTTTATTACATGACATGAATAAGATGTAGGTGAAAACTACATTATGATGTTTGTTAAACGTCGCAGGGCAAATGTTATCTTATTATTATGTAACTTTGTTATTCTGTTATTGTGTTGTATTGTTCAAAATTCCCAGTGAATTGTATTTTCATTTTGTTTTGTTATTTTTTAAATAAAGCCTGGAAAAAAAAAGAAAACAGGGGATAAATTACATGTAGATCAGAGAATAACTAGACTGTAATAGCCTATTGCAATATAATTGTGCTCACCCATCACATAGTTAAATGCTATGAGTTCATCTAAATAGAATCTGAATAAATATTGGCTGCAGAGGGATTGCAAGAAATGGGGCACTTTGTAGGGAATTCCCACTGTCTTTAAAACAAGAACATACTGAGTTTTACAGTGCTTCTCAATTTCAGTCCTCAGGGCACACTAACAGGCTGGATTTGCAGGATTACCTTGGGGGAGGACAGGATAATAACCATGGTTACTGATCTGCTCTAGTTTTGATATCATGAAAATATGGCTTGTTAGTGTGCCCTGAGGAATGGAATTAAGAAGCACTGTTCTATAATATAAACAGGGCAAAAAATAAATGGGCAACTGAGCTGTCTTTGTCTCTGAATATAATGATAATAGTCATTAAAGCGTTAAGATAATTAGGAAACATTGGGGTATATTAAGGGATTGTAACCCTGACGTTAAGGAGTTTCAGTGCCCACCTATGCCAGCCTATAAGCAAGCAGGTAATTTACGGGATCATCTAATTAGAGCTGACATTGGATCAGGTGATAAAGGACAACAAACATTATTAGCTTTACCTAAACGTGTCTGTTATACAGTACATGTTTGTGTTGTTGCCATGGTAACAATATGATTAAAAGATCCACATTTCTATTGCCCAAACACAGGTAAAAATGTTAACATTTCTATTTTTAGCTGCAATACTGACTTTGTGGTCTACCTTATTAAATGCCCATGTGGTATAATTTATAGAGAGGAGTCAATCTGTAGAATACGGACAGAATCAATGAACACAAGTCTAATATAAAAGACAGAGAGATCTTTCAGCCCTGGTTTGTAATCAGTTCACAAAGGTGCAGCCTAGGGGTTGTCACCTTGGCTATGTGTTTTCCTGGACACTTATGAGTTACACGAGCTGCAAGATGTGCAGAGGGGAACAAGAATTGCACCCCTGGATAGCACACAAATAGTGATCCTGGCCAGCACTATTCATGTTTCTCCCTGCAGCCTGTGTAACTCATAAGTGTCTAGGAAAACCTGACCGAGGTGCAACCTTAGTGCAGCCACAATGTGTTACAGTTAAAATGAAAAATCACAAAACAAACACGTGCTCCCCTATCCTTAGATAAGCCCTGAGTGCAATTTATTTATGTAAAACACTTAACCAACGTGTAACTCTGTATTCACTAATATTTAGAGAGCTCACTATGTAATATTAATGGTTAAGAACAATGAAATAGACTGGTTCACTCTCCTTAGATGAGCACTAATTGTAATGAGGTGCAGTTATTTATGTAAAAACCTTAACTAAAGTGTAATTATTTATTCACTAAGATTAGGAGAGCTTACTATGATTTCAGTGAATAAAGTAATAGACTGGTCACATTCTCTTAGATGAGCACTGATTGTAATAAGGTGCAGTCATTTAAGTACAAATCTTAACTGATGTGCAAGTTTTTATTCACCAACACAAAGAGTCAATTCAGTGATTCCTTATATGTTTGTTGTAATTTTATTTCTAAACACTAGATGGCACTAATATACCTAATTATATATGAGGAAGATAATATACCTAATATGTTCTGTAAAGAGGAAGTTACAGGCCATACTGTCTATCAATAAGTGATTTGTATGTTAGTAACCATGGTTACTGATCAGCTGATTATGTCACCTGTGCTGTAGTTAAGATGTCATATAAGGAACAAAACATTGTTTGTCTTTGTGGTTTTGGATGTGAAATAAACATAAGTAATTTATTAGAAGTGCTGCTGGTCTCTATTATCTCTAAGTTACAGCTAATGGCCAAGAGATGATAAAACAATGTCTCACCAAGGCCCCAGCAGTGTGTGTTCTAATAACCTCAGCTTCCTCTAGCTGGTTTTATTAACCCTTACTAATTACACAAACACAAGGGGTTAACTGTGAGTCAGTAACATATAAACACATTATTAGTACAGATCAGTAGGTAAGGGGTTAACCGTCAGAAGCATAAAACACCTCATGTAGAGCTGAGGCTGAACATTTCCTGTGAGGCAAGAGCTGTATCATGTGACTTTTGTTTGGCATCTGATTGGTTCACCTCAGCATCCTGTCAGGTCTCCTATTGATCTCTGGGACTTGTAGTTATTCTGGGTCTAATAACTTTATCTTTATAAAACAGGACTACAGCTCCCTAAACACAATGCAGAGAGGGACATGCAGCAGAGTGACAGCAGATTCTAACCAATCAGATGACAGAGTTATAAATCCCGCCCTCTAGACGCTCTGTACTTGCTGAATTCAGTGTTGTGCCCCAGCAGTGATATCCTGAGCTGTAATTGCAGCATTTTATTCTAGCAGTGAGGGAGGGTCAGACCTTCTATCCTATAATAAACCATATGACTGAGAGGGACATGCAGCAGAGTGACAGCAGATTCTAACCAATCAGATGACAGCGTTATGAGTCCCGCCCTCTAGATGCTCTATACTTACTGAATTCAGTGTTGTGCCCCAGCAGTGATATCCTGAGCTGTAATTGCAGCATTTTATTCTAGCAGTGAGGGAGGGTCAGACCTTCTATCCTATAATAAACCATATGACAGAGAGGGACATGCAGCAGAGTGACAGCAGATTCTAACCAATCAGATGACAGAGTTATGAGTCCCGCCCTCTAGACGCTCTATACTTGCTGAATTCAGTGTTGTGCCCCAGCAGTGATATCCTGAGCTGTAATTGCAGCATTTTATTCTAGCAGTGAGGGAGGGTCAGACCTTCTATCCTATAATAAACCATATGACTGAGAGGGACATGCAGCAGAGTGACAGCAGATTCTAACCAATCAGATGACAGAGTTATGAGTCCCGCCCTCTAGACGCTCTGTACTTGCTGAATTCAGTGTTGTGCCCCAGCAGTGATATCCTGAGGTGTAATTGCAGCATTTTATTCTAGCAGTGAGGGAGGGTCAGACCTTCTATCCTATAATAAACCATATGACTGAGAGAGACATGCAGCAGAGTGACAGCAGATTCTAACCAATCAGATGACAGAGTTATGAGTCCCGCCCTCTAGACGCTCTATACTTGCTGAATTCAGTGCTGTGCCCCAGCAGTGATATCCTGAGCTGTAATTGCAGCATTTTATTCTAGCAGTGAGGGAGGGTCAGACCTTCTATCCTATAATAAACCATATGACTGAGAGGGACATGCAGCAGAGTGACAGCAGATTCTAACCAATCAGATGACAGAGTTATGAGTCCCGCCCTCTAGACGCTCTATACTTGCTGAATTCAGTGTTGTGCCCCAGCAGTGATATCCTGAGCTGTAATTGCAGCATTTTATTCTAGCAGTGAGGGAGGGTCAGACCTTCTATCCTATAATAAACCATATGACTGAGGAACATGCAGCAGAGTGACAGCAGATTCTAACCAATCAGATGACAGAGTTATGAGTCCCGCCCTCTAGATGCTCTATACTTGCTGAATTCAGTGTTGTGCCCCAGCAGTGATATCCTGAGCTGTAATTGCAGCATTTTATTCTAGCAGTGAGGGAGGGTCAGACCTTCTATCCTATAATAAACCATATGACTGAGAGGGACATGCAGCAGAGTGACAGCAGATTCTAACCAATCAGATGACAGCGTTATGAGTCCCGCCCTCTAGATGCTCTGTACTTGCTGAATTCAGTGTTGTGCCCCAGCAGTGATATCCTGAGCTGTAATTGCAGCATTTTATTCTAGCAGTGAGGGAGGGTCAGACCTTCTATCCTATAATAAACCATATGACTGAGAGGGACATGCAGCAGAGTGACAGCAGATTCTAACCAATCAGATGACAGAGTTATGAGTCCCGCCCTCTAGACGCTCTATACTGGCCGAATTCAGTGTTGTGCCCCAGCAGTGATATCCTGAGCTGTAATTGCAGCATTTTATTCTAGCAGTGAGGGAGGGTCAGACCTTCTATCCTATAATAAACCATATGACTGAGAGGGACATGCAGCAGAGTGACAGCAGATTCTAACCAATCAGATGACAGAGTTATGAGTCCCGCCCTCTAGATGCTCTATACTTGCTGAATTCAGTGTTGTGCCCCAGCAGTGATATCCTGAGGTGTAATTGCAGCATTTTATTCTAGCAGTGAGGGAGGGTCAGACCTTCTATCCTATAATAAACCATATGACTGAGAGAGACATGCAGCAAAGTGACAGCAGATTCTAACCAATCAGATGACAGAGTTATGAGTCCCGCCCTCTCTATACTTGCTGAATTCAGTGTTGTGCCCCAGCAGTGATATCCTGAGCTGTAATTGCAGCATTTTATTCTAGCAGTGAGGGAGGGTCAGACCTTCTATCCTATAATAAACCATATGACTGAGAGGGACATGCAGCAGAGTGACAGCAGATTCTAACCAATCAGATGACAGAGTTATGAGTCCCGCCCTCTAGACGCTCTATACTTGCTGAATTCAGTGTTGTGCCCCAGCAGTGATATCCTGAGCTGTAATTGCAGCATTTTATTCTAGCAGTGAGGGAGGCTCAGACCTTCTATCCTATAATAAACCATATCACTGAGAGGGACATGCAGCAGAGTGACAGCAGATTGTAACCAATCAGATGACAGAGTTATGAGTCCCGCCCTCTAGACGCTCTATACTTGCTGAATTCAGTGTTGTGCCCCTGCAGTGATATCCTGAGCTGTAATTGCAGCATTTTATTCTAGCAGTGAGGGAGGGTCAGACCTTCTATCCTATAATAAACCATATGACTGAGAGGGACATGCAGCAGAGTGACAGCAGATTCTAACCAATCAGATGACAGAGTTATGAGTCCCGCCCTCTAGACGCTCTATACTTGCTGAATTCAGTGTTGTGCCCCAGCAGTGATATCCTGAGCTGTAATTGCAGCATTTTATTCTAGCAGTGAGGGAGGGTCAGACCTTCTATCCTATAATAAACCATATGACTGAGAGGGACATGCAGCAGAGTGACAGCAGATTCTAACCAATCAGATGACAGAGTTATGAGTCCCGCCCTCTAGACGCTCTATACTTGCTGAATTCAGTGTTGTGCCCCAGCAGTGATATCCTGAGCTGTAATTGCAGCATTTTATTCTAGCAGTGAGGGAGGCTCAGACCTTCTATCCTATAATAAACCATATGACTGAGAGGGACATGCAGCAGAGTGACAGCAGATTCTAACCAATCAGATGACAGAGTTATGAGTCCCGCCCTCTAGACGCTCTATACTTGCTGAATTCAGTGTTGTGCCCCAGCAGTGATATCCTGAGGTGTAATTGCAGCATTTTATTCTAGCAGTGAGGGAGGGTCAGACCTTCTATCCTATAATAAACCATATGACTGAGAGGGACATGCAGCAGAGTGACAGCAGATTCTAACCAATCAGATGACAGAGTTATGAGTCCCGCCCTCTAGACGCTCTATACTTGCTGAATTCAGTGTTGTGCCCCAGCAGTGATATCCTGAGCTGTAATTGCAGCATTTTATTCTAGCAGTGAGGGAGGCTCAGACCTTCTATCCTATAATAAACCATATGACTGAGAGGGACATGCAGCAGAGTGACAGCAGATTCTAACCAATCAGATGACAGCGTTATGAGTCCCGCCCTCTAGATGCTCTATACTTGCTGAATTCAGTGTTGTGCCCCAGCAGTGATATCCTGAGCTGTAATTGCAGCATTTTATTCTAGCAGTGAGGGAGGGTCAGACCTTCTATCCTATAATAAACCATATGACTGAGAGGGACATGCAGCAGAGTGACAGCAGATTCTAACCAATCAGATGACAGAGTTATGAGTCCCGCCCTCTAGACGCTCTATACTTGCTGACTTCAGTGTTGTGCCCCAGCAGTGATATCCTGAGCTGTAATTGCAGCATTTTATTCTAGCAGTGAGGGAGGCTCAGACCTTCTATCCTTTAATAAACCATATGACTGAGAGGGACATGCAGCAGAGTGACAGCAGATTCTAACCAATCAGATTAGAGTTATAAATCCCGCCCTCTAGACGCTCTATACTTGCTGAATTCAGTGTTGTGCCCCAGCAGTGATATCCTGAGGTGTAATTGCAGCATTTTATTCTAGCAGTGAGGGAGGCTCAGACCTTCTATCCTATAATAAACCATATGACTGAGAGGGACATGCAGCAGAGTGACAGCAGATTCTAACCAATCAGATGACAGAGTTATGAGTCCCGCCCTCTAGATGCTCTATACTTGCTGAATTCAGTGTTGTGCCCCAGCAGTGATATCCTGAGCTGTAATTGCAGCATTTTATTCTAGCAGTGAGGGAGGGTCAGACCTTCTATCCTATAATAAACCATATGACTGAGAGGGACATGCAGCAGAGTGACAGCAGATTCTAACCAATCAGATGACAGAGTTATGAGTCCCGCCCTCTAGACGCTCTATACTTGCTGAATTCAGTGTTGTGCCCCAGCAGTGATATCCTGAGCTGTAATTGCAGCATTTTATTCTAGCAGTGAGGGAGGGTCAGACCTTCTATCCTATAATAAACCATATGACTGAGAGGGACATGCAGCAGAGTGACAGCAGATTCTAACCAATCAGATGACAGAGTTATGAGTCCCGCCCTCTAGACGCTCTATACTTGCTGAATTCAGTGTTGTGCCCCAGCAGTGATATCCTGAGGTGTAATTGCAGCATTTTATTCTAGCAGTGAGGGAGGGTCAGACCTTCTATCCTATAATAAACCATATGACTTTGAGGGACATGCAGCAGAGTGACAGCAGATTCTAACCAATCAGATGACAGTTATGAGTCCCGCCCTCTAGACGCTCTATACTTGCTGAATTCAGTGTTGTGCCCCAGCAGTGATATCCTGAGCTGTAATTGCAGCATTTTATTCTAGCAGTGAGGGAGGGTCAGACCTTCTATCCTATAATAAACCATATGACTTTGAGGGACATGCAGCAGAGTGACAGCAGATTCTAACCAATCAGATGACAGTTATGAGTCCCGCCCTCTAGACGCTCTATACTTGCTGAATTCAGTGTTGTGCCCCAGCAGTGATATCCTGAGCTGTAATTGCAGCATTTTATTCTAGCAGTGAGGGAGGGTCAGACCTTCTATCCTATAATAAACCATATGACTGAGAGGGACATGCAGCAGAGTGACAGCAGATTCTAACCAATCAGATGACAGAGTTATGAGTCCCGCCCTCTAGATGCTCTATACTTGCTGAATTCAGTGTTGTGCCCCAGCAGTGATATCCTGAGGTGTAATTGCAGCATTTTATTCTAGCAGTGAGGGAGGGTCAGACCTTCTATCCTATAATAAACCATATGACTGAGAGGAACATGCAGCAGAGTGACAGCAGATTCTAACCAATCAGATGACAGAGTTATGAGTCCCGCCCTCTAGACGCTCTATAGTTGCTGAATTCAGTGTTGTGCCCCAGCAGTGATATCCTGAGGTGTAATTGCAGCATTTTATTCTAGCAGTGCTCTCACCTTTCCTCTCCATCTCCGTGCTCCCAGCTCTGATGTATTTCCTCAGATACTCGATACACAGCCCCTGCAGGTAATTCTTGTTTCTCTCAGCAGCACCGACCTCTGGGCTGTTCCATCTCTGTGTAGTGATCTGAGCCTCAGTCATTATAGGGACATAGATCCATCTGTCTGTATCCAGGGTGAGGAATTCTCTCCCATCATAACCGTACTGATCATACCCCCTGGTGCTGTCGTCATCATACAGCTCACAGCCGTACATCCTCTGCACAGAATGAAAACCTGCACAGGATATAGTGATTGTCACACAGGAGCAGCAGTGTGTGTTATATACAGTATATATATATATATATATATATATATATATATATATATATATATATGTTATATACAGTATATATATATATATATATATATATATATATATATATATATATATGTGTTATATACAGTATATATATATATATGTGTGTGTGTTATATGCAGTATATTTGTGTGTGTTATATACAGTATGTGTGTGTGTGTGTTATATACAGTATGTGTGTTATATACAGAATATATATATATATATATATATATATATATATATATATATATATATATATATGTGTGTGTGTGTTATATGCAGTATATCTGTGTGTGTTATATACAGTATGTGTGTGTGTGTTATATACAGTATGTGTGTTATATACAGAATATATATATATATATATATATATATATATATATATATATATATATATATGTGTGTGTGTTATATACAGTATATATCTGTATGTGTGTGTGTTATATACAGTATATATCTGTATGTGTGTGTGTTATATACAGTATATGTGTATGTGTTATATACAGTATATATGTGTGTGTGTGTGTGTTATATACAGTATATATTAGGGTTGCACCGATACCATTTTTTTTATGACTGAGTACAAGTACCGATACTTGTTTTCAATTACTCGCCGATACCAATTACCGATACTTTTTTTTTTTAATGTCATGTGACAGTTTAACAAGCACAATACAGACTAATTATTTAAGATTCCTTCTTTATAATTATAAAGGGCTGTAATTCAAAAGACATTATGAAATAATAAAAAAGTTCACTGAACATGTTTATAAATAAAAAATATTACAATAAAATATTAAATTTAAAGGGGTGATACAATCGGGTTGTAGGGCTGTTATATAACATCAATCTGACATTTGTATGGAGGTTCGACTCTAAGTTGAACAGTCTTTCACTTTACACACTACTGCATGGGGCAGAAAGATATTTTTGGGCCATTTTCCAGAGCTGGAAATCTGTTTATTAACTGCCCAGTACTTCAGGGGTTTGTCTGAATCAGGTACAGTGATCTCTACTACAATAATACAAATAAGAGAAATTTGTATTAGCAGAACAGTAGTAAACAATTTTTACTTTAGTCTCCACTCCAGTTTAAAATGCAATGGGAACATGCAGTTTGAAAAAACGCCACAAGATAGCATATGGGTAGGAAGTAGAGGTAACGGTTTAAGTATCGGTGCATTTGCACGAGTACAAGTACTCATGCAAATACTTGGTATCGGTACCGATACCGATACTAGTATCGGTACATCCCTAGTATATATATATATTTATGTGTGTGTGTGTGTTATATACAGTATATATATATATGTGTGTGTGTTATATACAGTATATATATATATGTGTGTGTGTGTGTGTTATATACAGTATATATATGTGTGTGTGTGTTATATACAATATATATATATATGTATGTATGTGTGTGTGTGTGTGTGTGTTATATACAGTATATATATATGTGTGTTATATACAGTATATATATATATATATATATATATATATATATATATATAGGTGTGTGTGTTATATACAGTATATATATATGTGAGTTATATACAGTATATATGTGTGTGTGTGTTAAATACAGTATATATAAATATATGTGTGTGTGTGTGTGGGACTTACAAGCTGCTGTATATAGTAATAATAAGTATCTCACCTGCTGTCTGGTTGAAACGGCTCATCACTATCTTCACATTGTGTTTGAATACAGCCTCAGTGCCTTTTCCAGCCTGTGTTTGTGCTTCCCAGTAACCAGGTTCATCCTCTACAATCTTCTCCATCCATTGAATAGCAGGTCGTGTACGGCCAACATCACTGTCATACTTTACTATCTGCTCATTGTCCATAAATCCAACTATAGAAAACAGGGGCAGCCCATGTCCTGTTTCTGAGACCCCAGTGAAAAAATACTGCATAGAGTGACTTCCTAAGAAACACAGAGAGAGACAGTTACACATTACTGTAACCTGTGACTGCCTGAGAGACACAGAGAGAGAGACAGTTACACATTACTGTAACCTGTGACTGCCTGAGAGACCCAGAGAGACAGTTACACATTACTGTAACCTGTGACTGCCTGAGAGACACAGAGAGACAGTTACACATTACTGTAACCTGTGACTGCCTGAGAGACACAGAGAGAGACAGTTACACATTACTGTAACCTGTGACTGCCTGAGAGACACAGAGAGAGACAGTTACACATTACTGTAACCTGTGACTGCCTGAGAGATACAGAGAGACAGTTACACATTACTGTAACCTGTGACTGCCTGAGAGACACAGAGACAGTTACACATTACTGTATCCTGTGACTGTCTGAGAGACACAGAGAGAGACAGTTACACATTACTGTAACCTGTGACTGCCTGAGAGACACAGAGAGAGACAGTTACACATTACTGTAACCTGTGACTTAGCTTATTCTGTATTTCATGTGATTTATTTATGCTGATTTGTTTGCTTGGTGTTTGTATAGAAATTATGCTCTCACATTAATGAATAAGTCCCCTGCACCATGTAAATATAATGTTATCACCAGGCTGCTACATTACTGCATTATATAAATGCTACATCACTTCTGCTCACAGATTTACCTCAGGACAGACTGGTGCACTTCTACAGTACCTGTCAGCTCCTCCCCCAGATTCACAGCCAATCAGCACTGCTCAATTCCCCTCCATAAGGTCCCAGCACTGCTCAATTTCCCTCCATAACACCCCCAGCCAATCAGCACTACTGAAAATCTCTCCATAAGCCCCCAGCCAATCAGCACTACTGAAATTCTCTCTATAAGTTCCCCCAGCCAATCAGATTAGTTACACAATAAGGTAACTTGGTGTCTGTATCTAGTCTGTATGTTATATACAGTAGAATTCCGATTATCCTAACTTGTGAAGGTATAATCTAGATTTTATTAAAGACACAGACACGAGTATTTTGCATATCTTTCTTTATACTACTCAATGCAGCATTTTTTAAAGTAATGATACAGAAGTGAATCCAACATTAAAACAATAAGGATAAAACATAGTAAACATAAGTAGCCAATGAAATGGGTACTTTTGAAAACACAGAAAAATTGACCAATAGGATGAGTCATAGCTTCCATAAACTGTGCAATACGTTCCCCAACTTCCTCTTTCTTGACTGACGCTGAAAAAACATATTTTTAACATAACAGATGAAAGTTCCAACATCAGAAGAAAAACCAAAAGGAGGATCAAAATCCAAACGGAAATGAAGAAACTTCTTATAATTCCATGACGTAGGGATGAACCAGTTGAGCAGAATTCTCTGAACCAGGAGAGTAAATTCCGAAGACTGAAATGTCTTGATTGGAGTGAAGAACGGAGAGGAATGAAACCACCTTTAAGTAGATCTTCATACTTGGTTGGCAACTGAAACCAAACAGATTGTTAATAATGAGACAAATAAGGGAGGGTACAGATATAAAGGGTGGGAAAATACTCGTCTGTGTCTTTAATAAAATCTAGATTATACCTTCACAAGTTAGGATAATCAGAATTTTATTACAAGACCAGAGACTCATATTTTGCTAGTTTAAAGCAACTAACAAAATAAATTTTTAGCTGGATGATGAATAGGCCTGAAATAAAACTGTTTGAAAATAGAATCTGAAGACCAATCTGCAGAAAATAAAATTTGTTGCAAAGGAGCAGCTTTAAGGAAAGCTTTGGATGCAGCTGAACCTCTAACAGAATGGGCAGAAAATATAGAAACATCAATACCAGCTTCTTTCATAACCCATTTCACACAGCGAGAAATAGAAGTATTAGTGACAGGGGTATGAGGAGGAATAAGAGAGATAAATAGTTGATTAGAAGAAGACAATCTCAAAAGAGAGGTTTTAGATTCATACTCTTTAAGACATTTAACACAGAGAGAAGGTTCAGAAGGTAAATATGGATAAAAAAATAGAAGAAGAAAAAGTTTTAGTTCTGCGAGATAAGAAAAAGGTGACACCTTCAGGAGAAAAAGTTTTTTAATTAAAATCTAAGGCACCAACGTCAGAAACTCTAAGAAAGGAAATAAGACATAATAAAGGTAGCAAGTTTGGCAGAAAGTTGTTTCAGAGAAAGCAAGTTATTAGAAGGCCAAGATTTGAAAAGGTTAAAAATCTTGTCTACATCCCAGAAAAAAATTATATTTAGGAGTAGGGGGGCGTTTTAATCTAATGGCTTTTAAAAGTCTTCAGATAAGTGGGTGTTGACCAATAGGAAAATTATTTAATAAAATATGTTTAGCCGAAATGGCTGAACGATACAAATTGATGGATCTATAAGCCAAACCAGATTCAAAAAGAGAACTTAAGAAATTAATAATATGATTTAAATCAGCTGAAAGGGGATCCAAGTTCCTAACCACGCACCAGCTAGACCACTTTGTCCATGCATAAAAATAGGATTTTCGGGTGCCAGGAGCCCAAGATTATCGCATGAGAGTCTTAGCCCCATCAGAAAGTCCTTCAAGAGGAGAGGAATCCCCGAAATTGACCAAGCGATGAGACGAAGGGAGTCTTGAAGAATGAGATCGTGAAAATCTCCTTCTGGGTTGGATAACAAATGAGGAAGATGAGGGAGAAGAATAGGAAGATTGAATGACATTTCCAGAAGAGCAGGGTACCATGGTTGAGTTGGCCAAAGGGGGGTTATCAGAAGAAGGGAAATTTTGTCTCTGCAAACTACAGAGATTGTTCTCGAAATCATCGAGAAGGGAGGGAAAGCATATGCTCCTTGAGGGGGCCAGAGTTGGAGAAAAGCATCAATTGCCGCTGCTTCTGGATCCTGTCTCCAACTGAAGTAGGGGAGAATTTGGAAATTCAGACGAAACGCAAAAAGATTGAGAATGAAAGGACCTCTGAGGTGAGACAGAGAAAAAAAAACATCTCTGTCGAGTTTCCAATTGCTGTAGTCTACTAGAAAACGGGAACCCCAATCTGCTGCTGTGTTTGAAAGACCAGGAATATACTCTGCTTTCACAGAAATATTCCTGTCTAAACACAGATGAATGAACTCTTTGGTAATATTGGACAGATCTCTGGACTTCGTACCCCCTAAACGGTTTAGATAACGAACTGCAGAGATGTTGTCCATGCGAAGCAAAATGGTAACTGGAGAAGAATTCCTCACAAAACTTTTGACAGCGAAAGAACCCGCTAGAAGTTCTAAACAATTTATATGGAATTGTTTCTCCTTCAGAGACCACTTTTCTCCCGTGATGGAAGGGCCGCAACGAGCACCCCAGCCGGACCTGCTGGCGTCGGATTCGATAACTAGATCTGGAGAATTGCCAAAAATAGCTCTCCCGTTCCAAGCCTCCATATGAGAGAGCCACCATGAGAGTTCCTCCTTGGATTCTGGATTAAGTTGAATTAAATGAGAATAGGAA
Source organism: Bombina bombina (assembly GCF_027579735.1). Classification (NCBI taxonomy): domain Eukaryota; kingdom Metazoa; phylum Chordata; class Amphibia; order Anura; family Bombinatoridae; genus Bombina; species Bombina bombina. The sequence goes on from NC_069505.1 coordinate 555,731,277, forward strand.
AATCCTTTTTGTAAATGACAAATTTTCAAACGTTGTAATTCCCGATAGTGAAGGGGAGCAGGAAATATAGCCTGAATAGAGGATGAAAGTAACCCCACTATTCTGGCTATATTCCTGATAGGAGTGAATTGGGCTGAGAGAGTACGAGATATTTTTTTCTTGATGCTCTTTATTTTGTCTTGCGGTAGGCTGAGAATGGCTTTGGAAGTATCTATGTTGAAACCTAGAAAGAGTAGAGACTGAGTAGGCGATAGGACAGATTTCTGTTTGTTTATTAGAAAGCTAAGATTTTCTAGAAGATGAATAGTAAGAGCTAAATGATTTTGAAGGGAAGAGAAATTTTGGTTCATAATCAGAATATCGTCTAGGTAGATGATTAACCTGACTCCTCTGAGTCTTAGCCAGGCCATAACAGGTTTTAAAAGTTTTGTAAAAATCCAAGGAGCAGAAGAAAGACCAAAAGGAAGACAAGTAAAACTCCAAAATTGGTCTTTCCAGGAAAAAGTTAGAAATTTCCGATGCTCCTGACCGATTGGAACCGTCAGATAAGCATCTGTCAGATCCAAGCGCACTAACCAATTGTTTTCTCTGAGGCAATCTCTCAACAGGTGAATTCCCTCCATCTTGAAATGGTGGTAAGAAACAAAGGCATTTAGTTTCGTAAATTTATGACAGGACGGAATTGACCATTTTTCTTTTTTACAAGAAAAAGATTGCTGAGGAAGAAATCCTGAGAAAAAATGGTAATTTGAATGGCCTGTTTTTGAAAGAGATTTGAAATTTCTGCTTGAACCAGAATTTGATCCTCTTTTGAAAATTGAATAGGACGAGGAATTTGAACAGGAAGGGAAGAAAATTCTATCAAAACACCTTGAACTGTTTGAAGAATTGAAGGATCTGAAGTCACTAGACTCCAATTTTGATCAAAAAGAGCGAGTCTGCCACCAACGTTTTCGTGGAAAAAAGGAGGGTGAGAAGGAAAGGGAAAACTTACTTGCAGGGGGGCGAGATCTTGCCCTGGATCGCTGGCCACTTTGGAACCAAGGTCTGGAACGAGACGGGAAGAACTGGGAAGTAGAGGGATCTTGGAATGAACGCTGGAAATGTTGTTGGAATTGTTGATTGTACTGGAATTGAGGTCTTGACTGGTAATTTGTGCGGCCAGGAAAGCGACCTCTGCCTTTCCCAGCCCTGTCAGAAAAACTGTTGGGGTAAAAGATTTTACGAACTGAAGTTCTTACTTTATTTAAATTTGAAAAGGTATTAACATAATTATTAAGGTCTTTTAGAAAAATGTCTCCAAAAAGAAGACCATTAGAGTCAGAATCCAATTCATTAGAGTCATTATCGCAAATCTTAGGGTCAATTTTACGTAGAATATTTTTTCTACGCTCAACAATCAGGGCCGTGTTAGTGTTTCCTATGAAGGAAAGGATTCTTTGAACCCATTCTCTGACCAAAAAGGGGTCAAGAGAGGCATTTTCAATGACAGCTTGTTCAGAAATCTCAAAAAGCTTTGCAATCGGGCCAACAGAGTCCAAAATTTTGTCTTGGCATGTTTTCCATGCTCTATCCATGCCCTTCTTAACCTTGTAACCAGGAGACCCTATAAATGTAATAATTTTTGGATCAATTTCTGGAGTTATACAAGCATTATTAGGGAGAAGGGGGCGAGGGCATTCTGCTCTCATTTTATTACGAGCATCTTTTTTGAGGGGAAATTTAAGTTAAAAGTCGACTAAAGAGGGGCACCACTCAGATGATCTGGGGGGGATGTAAATCATCTGTACAAAAATCTGGGATTACCAAGGCAGTCAAAAAAATTTGAATTTTCTTTTTTAGAGGATTTAGATTTTTTAAGAGATTTCTTTAATGTCTTAGGTTTAGGGGAATCTGAATCTGAAGAAACATTATCAGATAAATCCTCAAATTCAGAATTAGAAAATTCTTCAGTAGAAGAATCAGAATTGGAAGATAAAACTATCTTTTTTGGCTTTTTTTACAGATAAAGACTCAGTATTTTTTGATCCCATGTGTAATCCCTTGGGATTAGGGGAAGGTTTTGCGGATGCTTTCCTTCCTTTACCGCCAGGAATTGAAGTGTCAGCCAGAGTCTGACGAGATTTTGCAAGTCATTTTTTACTAGCTAAAATGGAAACAGAACAAAGTCTTTTCCTTTTAAAAATAGTTTTGGGGTTAGCCTGTTGAGATAATAAATTTGACATATGAGACATCATTTTTCCCATAGAACTGTCAATCATCATTTGCACAGATTGTGCAGTTAGTGGTTCCTTTTGACTCAGTGGTTTGAGACATAGTAAATTAATAATTTAATTAAAATTTTTTGAAAAAAAACAGAATTTATGCTTACCTGATAAATTTCTTTCTCCAACGGTGTGTCCGGTCCACGGCGTCATCCTTACTTGTGGGAATATTCTCTTCCCCAACAGGAAATGGCAAAGAGCACAGCAAAAGCTGCCCATATAGCCCCTCCTCAGGCTCCGCCCCCCAGTCATTCGACCGACGGTTAGGAGAAAAAAAGGGAGAAACTATAGGGTGCCGTGGTGACTGTAGTGTATAGATAAAGAAATTTTTCAAACCTGATTAAAAAAACAGGGCGGGCCATGGACCGGACACACCGTTGGAGAAAGAAATTTATCAGGTAAGCATAAATTCTGTTTTCTCCAACATTGGTGTGTCCGGTCCAAGACGTCATCCTTACTTGTGGGAACCAATACCAAAGCTTTAGGACACGGATGAAGGGAGGGAGCAAATCAGGTTACCTAAACAGAAGGCACCACGGCTTGCAAAACCTTTCTCCCAAAAATAGCCTCCGAAGAAGCAAAAGTATCAAATTTGTAAAATTTGGCAAAAGTGTGCAGAGAAGACCAAGTCGCTGCCTTACATATCTGATCAACAGAAGCCTCGTTCTTGAAGGCCCATGTGGAAGCCACAGCCCTAGTGGAGTGAGCTGTGATTCGTTCAGGAGGCTGCCGTCCGGCAGTCTCATAAGCCAATCGGATAATGCTTTTCAGCCAGAAAGAAAGAGGTAGCAGTAGCTTTTTGTCCTCTCCTCTTACCAGAGTAAACGACAAACAAAGATGAGGTTTGTCTAAAATCCTTTGTTGCTTCTAAATAAAACTTTAAAGCACGGACAACATCTAAATTGTGTAACAAACGTTCCTTCTTAGAAACTGGATTCGGACACAGAGAAGGAACAACTATTTCCTGGTTAATATTCTTGTTGGAAACAACTTTTGGAAGAAAACCAGGCTTGGTACGCAAAACGACCTTATCTGAATGGAACACCAGATAGGGTGGATCACACTGCAAAGCAGATAATTCAGAAACTCTTCTAGCAGAAGAAATAGCGACCAAAAACAGAACTTTCCAAGATAGTAACTTGATATCTATGGAATGTAAAGGTTCAAGCGGAACCCCTTGAAGAACTGAAAGAACTAAATTTAGACTCCAAGGGGGAGTCATGGGTCTGTAAACAGGCTTGATTCTGACCAAAGCCTGTACAAAAGCTTGTACATCTGGCACAGCTGCCAGGCATTTGTGTAACAAAACAGATAAAGCAGAAATCTGTCCTTTTAGAGAACTCGCTGACAACCCTTTATCCAAACCCTCTTGGAGAAAGGAAAGAATCTTAGGAATTTTAATTTTATTCCAGGAGAATCCCTTGGATTCACACCAACAGATATATTTTTTCCATATTTTATGGTAAATCTTTCTAGTCACAGGTTTTCTGGCTTGGACCAGAGTATCTATCACTGTATTCGAAAATCCACGCTTGGATAAAATCAAGCGTTCAATTTCCAAGCAGTCAGCTGCAGAGAAACTAGATTTGGATGTTCGAATGGACCTTGTACTAGAAGATCCTGTCTCAAAGGTAGCTTCCATGGTGGAACCGATGACATATTCACCAGGTCTGCATACCAAGTCCTGCGTGGCCACGCAGGAGCTATCAGAATCACTGAGGCCTTCTCCTGTTTGATCCTGGCTACAAGCCTGGGAAGGAGAGGAAACGGTGGAAACACATAAGCTACGTTGAACGACCAAGGCGCCACTAATGCATCCACTAGAGTCGCCTTGGGATCCCTGGATCTGGACCCGTAGCGGGGAACCTTGAAGTTCTGACGGGACGCCATCAGATCCATGTCTGGAATGCCCCATAATTGAGTTAACTGGGCAAAGACCTCCGGGTGGAGTTCCCACTCCCCCGGATGGAAAGTCTGACGACTCAAATAATCCGCCTCCCAGTTGTCTACTCCTGGGATGTGAATTGCAGATAGGTGGCAGGAGTGATCCTCCGCCCATTTGATGATCTTGGATACCTCTCTCATCGCCAAGGAACTCCTTGTTCCTCCCTGATGGTTGATGTAAGCTACAGTCGTCATGTTGTCCGACTGGAATCTTATGAATCCGGCCTTCGCTAGTTGAGGCCAAGCCCGGAGCGCATTGAATATCGCTCTCAGTTCCAGGATGTTTATCGGGAGAAGGGACTCTTCCCGAGACCATAGACCCTGAGCTTTCAGGGAGTCCCAGACCGCGCCCCAGCCTAATAGACTGGCGTCGGTCGTGACAATGACCCACTCTGGTCTGCGGAAACTCATTCCCTGAGACAGGTGATCCTGAGTCAACCACCAACGGAGTGAGTCTCTGGTTACCTGGTCTACTTGAATCTGGGGAGACAAGTCTGCATAGTCCTCATTCCACTGATTGAGCATGCACAGTTGTAATGGTCTTAAATGAATTTGAGCAAAAGGAACTATGTCCATTGCTGCAACCATCAATCCTACTACTTCCATGCACTGAGCTATGGAAGGCTCCAGAATAGAGTGAAGAACTTGACAAGCGTTTAGAAGCTTTGACTTTCTGACCTCTGTCAGGAAGATCTTCATTTCTAAAGAATCTATTATTGTTCCCAAAATGGGGACTCTTGTTGACGGAGACAGGGAACTCTTTACTACGTTCACCTTCCACCCGTGAGATCTGAGAAAGGCTAGAACAATGTCTGTATGAGCCTTTGCTTTGGAAAGAGACGACGCTTGGATTAGAATGTCGTCTAGGTAAGGTGCTACAGCAATGCCCCTCGGTCGTAGAACCGCTAGAAGGGACCCTAGCACCTTTTGTGAAGATTCTGGGAGCAGTGGCTAAACCGAACGGAAGATCCACGAACTGGTAATGTTTGTCCATAAAGGCGAACCTCAGGAACTGATGATGATCTTTGTGGATAGGAATATGCAGGTACGCATCCTTTAAGTCCACGGTAGTCATATTGACCCTCCTGGATTGTTGGTAAAATTGTCCGAATGGTTTCCATTTTGAATGATGGAACTCTGAGGAATTTGTTTAGAATTTTTAGATCCAGAATTGGCCTGAAAGTTCCCTCTTTTTTGGGAACTACAAACAGGTTTGAGTAAAACCCCATACCTTGTTCCGCTGTTGGAACTGGGTTTATCACTCCCATTTTTAATAGGTCTCCTACACAATGTAAGAATGCCTGTCTCTTTATCTGGTCTGAAGATAAGCGAGATATGTGGGACCTTCCCCTTGGAGGAAGTTCCTTGAACTCTAGAAGATACCCCTGAGAGACTATTTCTAGTGCCCAGGGATCCGGAACGTCTCTTGCCCAAGCCTGAGCGAAGAGAGAAAGTCTGCCCCCTACTAGATCCGGTCCCGGATCGGGGGCTACCCCTTCATGCTGTCTTGGTAGCAGCAGCAGGCTTCTTGGCCTGTTTACCCTTGTTCCAGCCTTGCAATGGTTTCCATGCTGGCTTAGGCTGGGAAGAGTTGCCTTCTTGTCTGGAGGCCGCAGAGTTTGGATTCGGTCCGTTCCTGAAATTGCGAAAGGAACGAAAATTAGATTTGTTCTTAGCCTTGAAAGGCCTATCCTGTGGGAGGGCATGTCCCTTTCCACCAGTAATGTCTGAAATAATCTCTTTCAATTCCGGCCCGAAAAGGGTCTTCCCCTTGAAAGGAATATTAAGCAATTTATTCTTGGACGACACATCTGCCGACCAGGATTTTAGCCAAAGCGCTCTCGGCGCCACTATTGCAAACCCTGAATTTTTCGCTGCTAACTTAGCCAATTGGAAAGCGGCATCCAAAATAAAGGAATTAGCCAACTTTAGTGCGTGAATTCTGTCCATGACTTCATTATATGGAGTCTCTTTCTGGAGCAAATTTTCTAGTTCCTCGAACCAAAAATACGCTGCCGTGGTGACAGGAATAATGCACAAGATAGGTTGAAGCAGGAAACCTTGCTGAACAAATAGCTTTTTTAGCAATCCTTCCAATTTTTTTTCCATAGGATCTTTAAAAGCGCAACTGTCCTCAATAGGAATAGTTGTGCGCTTAGCTAACGTTGACACTGCCCCCTCAACCTTAGGAACCGTTTGCCATGCGTCCCTTCTGGGGTCAACAATGGGGAACATTTTCTTGAATATAGGAGGTGGAACAAAAGGTATACCTGGCTTTTCCCACTCCTTAGTCACTATATCCGCCACCCGCTTGGGTATCGGAAAGGCATCAGCGTGCACTGGGACCTCTAAGAATTTGTCCATCTTGCACAATTTCTCTGGAATTACCAAAGAATCACAGTCATCAAGAGTAGTTAGGACCTCCTTAAGCAGGGCGCGGAGATGTTCTAACAAATTTAAATGTTATGACATCAGTGTCTGCCTGCTGAGAAACTTTCCCTGAATCAGAAATTTCCCCCTCAGACAGGCCCTCCCTCACCGCCAATTCAGATTGATGTGAGGGTATAACTGATAAATTGTCCTCAGCGCCAACCTGCTCATCTTCTGTATTTAAAACTGAGCTGTCGCGCTTTCTAGGGTAGGATGGCAGTTTGGATAACAGATTTGCTATAGAATTATCCATTACTGCTGTTAATTGTTGCATAGTAACAAGCATTGGCGCGCTAGATGAACTAGGTATCGCCTGCGCGGGCATAACTGGTGTTGACACAGAAGGAGAGGATGATGAACTATCCCCACTACCTTCACTTGAGGAATCATCTTGGGCAACCTTATTAAATGTGACAGTACTGTCCTTACTCTGTTTGGACGCCATGGCACAATTATCACATACATTTAAAGGGGGGACCACCTTGGCCTCCATACATACAGAACATGTTCTATCTGAAGGTACAGACATGTTAGACAGGCTTATACAGGCTATTAATGCAATAAAACCGTTTTTAAACAAAACTGTTACTGTCTCTTTAAATGTTAAACAGAGCACACTTTATTTCTGTATATGCGAAAAACTATGAAGGAAATATCCAATCTTCATCAAATTTGCACCCTAGTGTCTTAATGACTTAAAAGTATTGCACCCCAATTTTCAGGCTTGTAACCCTTTAAATGAGGAAACCGGAGCTGTTTTATCAATTAGCAACTTTAAACCACTACAGTCCCAGCCACAGCGTTTGCTGCGACTTCACCTGTCCTTGGGGGTTATACGATACCAAAATAAGCCTTCCAGGAACGTTTTTACTGACCACCAGACCCTCTCCCATGGAACTGCATGCACTGCATCCAAAAGAAACTGCGCAATTATGGCGTGAAAATGAGGCTCTGTCTACCAGAGAGAAAGGCCCTTCCTGACTGGGAAGGTGTCTAAACTACTGCCTGGCGCCTAAAAACGTTCCCCAATACTTAGGTTTAGTAAAAAACACTTCAAACCTCATATAAATATTGAATAAAGCAATCAATGTAGCCCACAAGAGTGTCAACCAGTATATAGCCCATTAATAAGCCTTCATTCTGTTATTAGTCTAAGAAAATGGCTTACCGATCCCCCAGAGGGAAAATGACAGTCTTCTAGCATTACACAGTCTAGTTAAAAAATTGACTAGTCATACCTTGAGCAGAAAAGTCTGCAAACTGTTCCCCCCAACTGAAGTTCTCTGGGCTCAACAGTCCTGTGTGGGAACAGCAATTGATTCTAGTTATGCTAAAATCATACTCCTCTTTTAAACAGAACTCTTCATCCTTTTCTGTTTTAGAGTAAATAGTACAAACCGGCACTATTTTAAAATAACAAACTCTTGATAGAAGAATAAAAAACTAAACACCACATACTCTTCACCATCTCCTTGGAGATGCTACTTGTTCAGAGCGGCAAAGAGAATGACTGGGGGGCGGAGCCTGAGGAGGGGCTATATGGGCAGCTTTTGCTGTGCTCTTTGCCATTTCCTGTTGGGGAAGAGAATATTCCCACAAGTAAGGATGACGCCGTGGACCGGATACACCAATGTTGGAGAAATATATATAATAAAATATATATAATAAAAGTCGTTTTAATAAGGCTAATAAAAATTTTTGTTTAAATAAATAAGAATATATATGTATGAAAATCCACCACCGAGTGGAGCAATTGAGCTAAAAAGAAACAATTTATGGCAGTACACAAAATGTAACAGATCCGGTCACCAGAAACAACCGTTAATGCTGAGGCAATCTCATAAATGAAGAGAATAGATGCCGATTACGTCAGAGGGCGGGAAAAGGAGGCGGGAAGACAGGGGGAGGAAGGGAGTGACGCAACAAGATGGCGGACAGCCGTGTAAGCCGAAAACACAGACAACATACGGATCAGCTAATGAGGGGGAAAAAAACGCCAGAGGGAGTAAAATAAGTAGAATGTAAAAGAATCGAGTCGAGTAGTGTGGCGGAAGAAACGGGTAAAAGTGGAATAAGAAAATAACTTAATAAAATAATGAAATGACTACAAATAAAAGTACAAAGGTGGAAAGTAAAAACCAGAGAAAAAAATATTCAAATTTTTTTAATATATATTTAAACAATGAATAAGAGGTATAACAAATACTTATCCTGCAGCGAGCAGCAAAAGAAAGAGGTAGTTGGGGAACGTATTGCACAGTTTATGGAAGCTATGACTCATCCTATTGGTCAATTTTTTCTGTGTTTTCAAAAGTACCCATTTCATTGGCTACTTATGTTTACTATGTTTTATCCTTATTGTTTTAATGTTGGATTCACTTCTGTATCATTACTTTAAAAAATGCTGCATTGAGTTAGTAGTATAAAGAAAGATATGCAAAATATTAGTCTCTGGTCTTGTAATAAAATCAAGCATCACACAGTGACAGATTGCTGCTCATATCATCAGTGTGATCAGCTATAGTACTTAGTATAAGACAAGAGCTCTGTCTGTCATTTACTTGTACATTTATTTCTGTAACCACCATTATTATATGTTCTGTATCTTTATCTAAAGCTTATTTACATGATGCCTGTGGGTTTTATACATAATGTCAGTACATCAGGACGGCCACTAGAGGGCAGACTTGTATTGCTGTGATAGATACAGCTTTTGTGCTGTTTTACTAATGTCTATTTATTATTTACTGAAGCTGATATTTACTGGCATTGCTGTTAACCCTTTCCAGACATTAGGATGTTCCATGCCGTCCTAACTGCGCTGGACTTTAGGGCCATTAGGACGACATGGAACGCCCTAGCCGTTTGGCTGTCCTGAAGCTATAGAAGCTTGGTAAATGGAATCGCAGACTGGAGAGCGTGCCTAGCATCATAGGCACCCCCCTCCCCGACCCGATCCCATCACTGAAATCAGGCGATCGCATGAACGATTGCGTAATTTCAATTTGTTTACATCAGAACTTTGTTCCAATGTAGACAAATTAATCCCCGCGGGAAAGGGTTAATAGTAGAAATGTTATTATAATTATATTATTATTATTATAAACCAAAGGCTCTATCTCCATTTAAATGGAGTGACAGCAAAAATGCTAAAAATTCTCCGGTACTTTGTCAAGATTTTCTCTTAAATCCCCAGTAGTGAAGGGGTTAAACAGCTCTTGTTTTTGTATAAAACTCTCTAGAGAGGTCAGAAAGCAAATTATGTGCCCTCAGTTTTCTTCACATGCTGCAAATTGACTAAAACAGCACTAGGCGCTAGCGAAACACTAACAACATTATCCGATTGGTTGTGCATCCGGTATGTCAGAGACACGGACCAATCAGATTATTATCTGTTCTAATCAGAGCCTCGGGCACCGCAACCGCCTCTGGGAACCTAACCATGGGTCCCACCCCCATGCTGTGCTTTTAAAGGTTCTCGGACAGACCGGACTGTTATCCGACGGACATTTGTCTGTCAGATTATTATCGGTCGCACACGTTCTGTCCGAGAACCTTTAAAAGCACGTTGTGGGGGGTGGGTAAACTAGCTACTGATTTGCAGCATTATGAGGTCACACAATTTGTTTTTGGCCTCTGGGGATTGTGGGAAAATAACTTTTTTTTTTACATAAAAACAAGATGAGTTTAATGAGTCTTTAAGGGACATGTAGCATAAAATCCCTGTTGTGACAAAGCACTTTATGTAGATTTTGCTGTATGTTTTACAGCTGCTAATGGGTTAAACACAGTCACATGACTCACATGTCACTGTGTGCTCCTATAACACTACATTAAGGTTATGCCCAATGAGCCAATCAGAAGCCGGTATATGCACATATGCTCCATACACTGTCCAATCAGTAAGGGATATCAGTGCAATAACAAAATAATGTATTATTATAATGTTCCTATGTAACTGTTTAACCCCCACAGGTTAAACACATAACTAAAGGGACAGTAAAGACCCTGTAATATAAGATGTATAATTATACACAGGGAAATGACTTTGCAATATACTTTTATTACTTATTTTGCAACTTTTTACATCTGAAAATTGTGTATTTTCAGTTTTAAAACTTAGAAGTGTACAGTACAGACTTCACAAATCTGACCCTGCTACATATCTGTCTCTAATTGGCTTCAGCAGTAGTTATAAGAGCTGCACAACAAAGCATATTTTGCTAACATAATGATAGTGGCTATCTATGTACTCCAGCAAAAAGTACAGATTGGCTCCTCCAAATAAAGCACATAGTAGTTTTAACATTGAAAAACAATTGCAGCAAGCAATATTTAAATGTATTCAAAATAACGTTCACACTCACCTAATGTTTGTTTATTGCACAACTGCAGAAAACCCTGTAATTACAAACGGCTAGATTTAGAGTTTTGTCGGTAAGGACCCGCGTAGCTAACGCTGCCTTTTTTCTGGCCGCACCATAAAAATAACTCTGGTATTGAGAGTCCACAAAAAGGCTGCGTTAGGCTCCAAAAAAGGAGCGTAGAGCATTTTTAACGCAACTTCAACTCTCAATACCAGAGTTGCTTACGGACGCGGCCAGCCTCAAAAACGTGCTCGTGCACGATTCCCCCATAGGAAACAATGGGGCTGTTTGAGCTGAAAAAAAACCTAACACCTGCAAAAAAGCAGCGTTAAGCTCCTAACGCGGCCCCATTGTTTCCTATGGGGAAACACTTCCTACGTCTGCACCTAACACCCTAACATGTACCCCGAGTCTAAACACCCCTAAACTTACACTTATTAACCCCTATTCTGCCGCCCCCGCTATCGCTGACCCCTGTATATTATTTTTAGCCCCTAATCTGCCGCTCCGTAAACCGCCGCTACTTACATTATCCCTATGTACCCCTAATCTGCTGCCCTAACATCGCCGACCCCTATATTATATTTATTAACCCCTAATCTGCCCCCCACAACGTCGCCTCCACCTAACTACACTTATTAACCCCTAATCTGCCGAGCGGACCGCACCGCTACTATAATAAATGTATTAACCCCTAAAGCCAATCAGAATCAAGTTCAATCCGATTGGCTGATTGGATGAGCCAATCGGATTGAACTTGATTCTGATTGGCTGATTCCATCAGCCAATCAGAATATTCCTACCTTAATTCCGATTGGCTGATAGAATCCTATCAGCCAATCGGAATTCGAGGGACGCCATCTTGGATGACGTCATTTAAAGGAACAGTCATTCGTCGTTAAGTCGTCGGCCAGGATGGATGTTCCGCGTCGGAGGTCTTCAGGATGCTGCCGCTCCGCTCCAGATGGATGTCGATAGAAGATGCCGCCTGGATGAAGACTTCAATCGGATGGAAGACCTCTTCTGCCCCGCTTGGATGAAGACTTCTACCGGATCATGGACATCTTCAGCCCCCCACTTGGGCTTGGATCAGGACATCGGAGGAGCTCTTCTGGACCGATCGGTGAAACCTGGTGAGGTGAAGACAAGGTAGGAAGATCTTCAGGGGATTAGTGTTAGGTTTATTTAAGGGGGGTTTGGGTTAGATTAGGGGTATGTGGGTGGTGGGTTGTAATGTTGGGGGGGGGTATTGTATGGTTTTTTTTTTACAGGCAAAAGAGCTGAATTTCTTGGGGCATGCCCCGCAAAGGGCCCTGTTCAGGGCTGGTAAGGTAAAAGAGCTTTGAAATGTAGTAATTTAGAATAGGGAAGGGCATTTTGTTATTTTGGGGGTCTTTGTTATTTTATTAGGGGGCTTAGAGTAGGTGTAATTAGTTTAAAATTGTTGTAATATTTTTCTTATGTTTGTAAATATTTTATTATTTTTTGTAACTTAGTTCTTTTTTATTTTTTGTACTTTAGTTAGTTTATTTCATTGTAGTTATTTGTAGATATTGTATTTAATTAGTTTATTGATAGTGTAGTGTTAGGTTTAATTGTAGGTAATTGTAGGTATTTTATTTAATGATAGTATAGTGTTAGGTTTAATTGTAACTTAGGTTAGGATTTATTTTACAGGTAAGTTTGTTATTATTTTAACTAGGTAACTATTAAATAGTTCTTAACTATTTAATAGCTATTGTACCTGGTTAAAATAATTACAAAGTTGCCTGTAAAATAAATATTAATCCTAAAATAGCTACAATGTAATTATAATTTATATTGTAGCTATATTAGGATTTATTTTACAGGTAAGTATTTAGCTTTAAATAGGAATAAGTTATTTAATAAGAGTTAATTTATTTCGTTAGATTTAAATTATATTTAACTTAGGGGGGTGTTAGTGTTAGGGTTAGACTTAGCTTTAGGGGTTAATACATTTATTATAGTAGCGGTGAGCTCTGGTCGGCAGATTAGGGGTTAATGTTTGAAGTTAGGTGTCGGCGATGTTAGGGAGGGCAGATTAGGGGTTAATACTATTTATTATAGGGTTAGTGAGGCGGATTAGGGGTTAATAACTTTATTATAGTAGCGCTCAGGTCCGCTTGGCAGATTAGGGGTTAATAAGTGTAGGCAGGTGGAGGCGACGTTGAGGGGGGCAGATTAGGGGTTAATAAATATAATATAGGGGTCGGCGGTGTTAGGGGCAGCAGATTAGGGGTACATAGCTATAATGTAGGTGGCGGCGCTTTGCGGTCGGCAGATTAGGGGTTAATTATTGTAGGTATCTGGCGGCGACGTTGTGGGGGGCAGGTAAGGGGTTAATAAATATAATATAGGGGTTGGCAGTGTTAGGGGCAGCAGATTAGGGGTACATAAGTATAACGTAGGTGGCGGTCGGCAGATTAGGGGATAAAAAAATTTGATCGAGTGGCGGCGATGTGGGGGGACCTCAGTTTAGGGGTACATAGGTAGTTTATGGGTGTTAGTGTACTTTAGGGCACAGTAGTTAAGAGCTTTTTGGGCTAACGCCGGTTCATAAAGCTCTTAACGCCTGGTTTTTTTCTGCGGCTGGAGTTTTGTCTTAAGAGCTCTAAATCTCACTCCAGCAACGACTCTAAATACCGGAGTTAGAAAGATCCCATTGAAAAGATAGGATACGCAATTGACGTAAGGGGATCTGCGGTATGGAAAAGTTGCGGCTGGAAAGTGAGCGTTAGACCCTTTTTTCAGTGACTCCAAATACCGGCGGTAGCCTAAAACCAGCGTTAGGAGCCTCTAACGCTGGTTTTCACGGCTACCGCCAAACTCTAAATCTAGGCCAAATTGTTTACTGTCCCTTTAAATTCCCAGGAGCTGCAGCAGGACACAGTGATGGGAATACGCATGTAGCTGTCAATCATCAGCCTGTCCTGCTCATCGCTGGCTCAGCAGCGCTCCTTCTGTGGGAGCTGCATTATGTGTTTAACCTTTTTATGGGGGATTAAGCATATAGTTATATATGAACATTAGTGTCATCATAAAATTCTCTAATTATCATTGTACTAACGTGTCTTTATCTGAGGGTACAGGGCACTGCAGGGTGTAACTATGTGTTTAACTCATCTGTAGGCATTAAATACACAGTAAAATAAATATTGTGATCTAATATAAAATACTATAATTATATTATCATTGTACTAACGTGTCTTTATCTGAGGGTACAGGAGCACTGCAGGGTGTAACTATGTGTTTAACTCATCTGTAGGCATTAAATACACAGTAAAATAAATATTGTGATCTAATATAAAATACTATAATTATATTATCATTGTACTAACGTGTCTTTATCTGAGGGTACAGGGGCACTGCAGGGTGTAACTATGTGTTTAACTCATCTGTAGACATTAAATACACAGTAAATAAATATTGTGATCGAATATAAAATACTATAATTATATTATCATTGTACTAATGTGTCTTTATCTGAGGGTACAGGAGCACTGCAGGGTGTAACTATGTGTTTAACTCATCTGTAGGCATTAAATACACAGTAATATAAATATTGTGATCTAATAAAATACTATAATTATATTATCATTGTACTAACGTGTCTTTATCTGAGGGTACAGGGGCACTGCAGGGTGTAACTATGTGTTTAACTCATCTGTAGACATTAAATACACAGTAAATAAATATTGTGATCGAATATAAAATACTATAATTATATTATCATTGTACTAATGTGTCTTTATCTGAGGATACAGGAGCACTGCAGGATGTAACTATGTGTTTAACTCATCTGTAGACATTAAATACACAGTAAATAAATATTGTGATCTAATATAAAATACTATAATTATATTATCATTGTACTAACTTGTGTCTTTATCTAAAGGGTAAAGGAGCACTGCAGGGTGTAACTATGTGTTTAACTCATATGTAGGTATTAAATACACAGTAAAATAAATATTGTGATCTAATATAAAATACTATAATTATATTATCATTGTACTAACGTGTCTTTATCCGAGGGTACAGGAGCACTGCAGGATGTAACTATGTGTTTAACTCATCTGTAGGTATTAAATACACAGTAAATAAATATTGTGATCTAATATAAAATACTATAATTATATTATCATTGTACTAACGTGTCTTTATCTGAAGGTACAGGAGCAGGGTGTAACTATGTGTTTAACTCATCTGTAGGCATTAAATACACAGTAATATAAATATTGTGATCTAATAAAATACTATAATTATATTATCATTGTACTATTAGATCACAATATTTATTTACTGTGTATTTAATGCCTACAGATGAGTTAAACACATAGTTACACCCTGCAGTGCGCCTGTACCCTCAGATAAAGACACGTTAGTACAATGATAATATAATTATAGTATTTTATATTAGATCACAATATTTATTTTACTGTGTATTTAATGCCTACAGATGAGTTAAACACATAGTTACACCCTGCAGTGCTCCTGTACCCTCAGATAAAGACACGTTAGTACAATGATAATATAATTATAGTATTTTATATTAGATCACAATATTTATTTTACTGTGTATTTAATACCTACAGATGAGTTAAACACATAGTTACACCCTGCAGTGCTCCTGTACCCTCAGATAAAGACACGTTAGTACAATGATAATATAATTATAGTATTTTATATTAGATCACAATATTTATTTACTGTGTATTTAATGCCTACAGATGAGTTAAACACATAGTTACACCCTGCAGTGCTCCTGTACCCTCAGATAAAGACACGTTAGTACAATGATAATATAATTATAGTATTTTATATTAGATCACAATATTTATTTTACTGTGTATTTAATGTCTACAGATGAGTTAAACACATAGTTACACCCTGCAGTGCTCCTGTACCCTCAGATAAAGACACGTTAGTACAATGATAATATAATTATGGTATTTTATATAAAACACAATATTTATTTTACTGTGTATTTAATGTCTACAGATGAGTTAAACACATAGTTGCACCCTGCAGTGCTCCTGTACCCTCAGATAAAGACACTTTAGTACAATGATAATATAATTATAGTATTTTATATTAGATCACAATATTTATTTTACTGTGTATTTAATACCTACAGATGAGTTAAACACATAGTTACACCCTGCTCCTGTACCCTCAGATAAAGACACGTTAGTACAATGATAATATAATTATAGTATTTTATATTAGATCACAATATTTATTTTACTGTGTATTTAATACCTACAGATGAGTTAAACACATAGTTACACCCTGCTCCTGTACCCTCAGATAAAGACACGTTAGTACAATGATAATATAATTATAGTATTTTATATTAGATCACAATATTTATTTACTGTGTGTTTCATGCCTACAGATGAGTTAAACACATAGTTACATCCTGCAGTGCTCCTGTACCCTCAGATAAAGACACGTTAGTACAATGATAATATAATTATAGTATTTTATATTAGATCACAATATTTATATTACTGTGTATTTAATACCTACAGATGAGTTAAACACATAGTTACATCCTGCAGTGCTCCTGTAGCCTCAGATAAAGACACGTTAGTACAATGATAATATAATTATAGTATTTTATATTAGATCACAATATTTATATTACTGTGTATTTATTGCCTACAGATGAGTTAAACACATAGTTACACCCTGCAGTGCTCCTGTACCCTCAGATAAAGACACGTTAGTACAATGATAATATAATTATAGTATTTTATATTAGATCACAATATTTATTTACTGTGTATTTAATACCTACAGATGAGTTAAACACATAGTTACACCCTGCAGTGCTCCTGTACCCTCAGATAAAGACACGTTAGTACAATGATAATATAATTATAGTATTTTATATTAGATCACAATATTTATATTACTGTGTATTTAATGCCTACAGATGAGTTAAACACATAGTTACATCCTGCAGTGCCCTGTACCCTCAGATAAAGACAAGTTAGTACAATGATAATATAATTATAGTATTTTATATTAGATCACAATATTTATTTTACTGTGTATTTAATACCTACATATGAGTTAAACACATAGTTACACCCTGCAGTGCTCCTGTAACCTCAGATAAAGACACGTTAGTACAATGATAATATAATTATAGCATTTTATATTAGATCACAATATTTATATTACTGTGTATTTAATGCCTACAGATGAGTTAAACACATAGTTACACCCTGCAGTGCTCTTGTACCCTCAGATAAAGACACCTGTTAGTACAATGATAATATAATTATAGTATTTTATATTAGATCACAATATTTATTTTACTGTGTATTTAATACCTACATATGAGTTAAACACATAGTTACACCCTGCAGTGCTCCTGTAACCTCAGATAAAGACACGTTAGTACAATGATAATATAATTATAGCATTTTATATTAGATCACAATATTTATATTACTGTGTATTTAATGCCTACAGATGAGTTAAACACATAGTTACATCCTGCAGTGCCCTGTACCCTCAGATAAAGACACGTTAGTACAATGATAATATAATTATAGTATTTTATATTAGATCACAATATTTATTTTACTGTGTATTTAATACCTACAGATGAGTTAAACACATAGTTACACCCTGCAGTGCTCCTGTACCCTCAGATAAAGACACGTTAGTACAATGATAATATAATTATAGTATTTTATATTAGATCACAATATTTATATTAGATCACAATATTTATTTTACTGTGTATTTAATACCTACAGATGAGTTAAACACATAGTTACACCCTGCAGTGCTCCTGTACCCTCAGATAAAGACACGTTAGTACAATGATAATATAATTATAGTATTTTATATTAGATCACAATATTTATTTTACTGTGTATTTAATGCCTACATATGAGTTAAACACATAGTTACACCCTGCAGTGCTCCTGTACCCTCAGATAAAGACACGTTAGTACAATGATAATATAATTATAGTATTTTATATTAGATCACAATATTTATTTTACTGTGTATTTAATACCTACAGATGAGTTAAACACATAGTTACACCCTGCAGTGCCCCTGTACCCTCAGATAAAGACACGTTAGTACAATGATAATATAATTATAGTATTTTATATTAGATCACAATATTTATATTACAGTGTATTTAATGCCTACAGATGAGTTAAACACATAGTTACATCCTGCAGTGCCCTGTACCCTCAGATAAAGACACGTTAGTACAATGATAATATAATTATAGTATTTTATATAAAACACAATATTTATTTTACTGTGTATTTAATACCTACAGATGAGTTAAACACATAGTTACACCTTGCAGTGCCCTGTACCCTCAGATAAAGACACGTTAGTACAATGATAATATAATTATAGTATTTTATATTAGATCACAATATTTATATTACAGTGTATTTAATACCTACAGATGAGTTAAACACATAGTTACACCCTGCAGTGCTCCTGTACCCTCAGATAAAGACACACGTTAGTACAATGATAATATAATTATAGTATTTTATATAAAACACAATATTTATTTTACTGTGTATTTAATGTCTACAGATGAGTTAAACACATAGTTACACCCTGCAGTGCTCCTATACCCTCAGATAAAGACACGTTAGTACAATGATAATATAATTATTGTATTTTATATTAGATCACAATATTTATTTACTGTGTATTTAATACCTACAGATGAGTTAAACACATAGTTACACCCTGCAGTGCTCCTGTACCCTCAGATAAAGACACGTTAGTACAATGATAATATAATTATAGTATTTTATATTAGATCACAATATTTATTTTACTGTGTATTTAATACCTACAGATGAGTTAAACACATAGTTACATCCTGCAGTGCTCCTGTAGCCTCAGATAAAGACACGTTAGTACAATGATAATATAATTATAGTATTTTATATTAGATCACAATATTTATTTTACTGTGTATTTAATACCTACAGATGAGTTAAACACATAGTTACACCCTGCAGTGCTCCTGTACCCTCAGATAAAGACACGTTAGTACAATGATAATATAATTATAGTATTTTATATTAGATCACAATATTTATTTTACTGTGTATTTAATGCCTACAGATGAGTTAAACACATAGTTACACCCTGCAGTGCTCCTGTAGCCTCAGATAAAGACACGTTAGTACAATGATAATATAATTATAGTATTTTATATTAGATCACAATATTTATTTTACTGTCTATTTAATGCCTACAGATGAGTTAAACACATAGTTACACCCTGCAGTGCTCCTGTACCCTCAGATAAAGACACGTTAGTACAATGATAATATAATTATAGTATTTTATATTAGATCACAATATTTATTTTACTGTGTATTTAATACCTACAGATGAGTTAAACACATAGTTACACCCTGCTCCTGTACCCTCAGATAAAGACACGTTAGTACAATGATAATATAATTATAGATTTTATATTAGATCACAATATTTATATTATTGTGTATTTAATACCTACAGATGAGTTAAACACATAGTTACACCCTGCAGTGCTCCTGTACCCTCAGATAAAGACACGTTAGTACAATGATAATATAATTATAGTATTTTATATTAGATCACAATATTTATTTTACTGTGTATTTAATACCTACAGATGAGTTAAACACATAGTTACATCCTGCAGTGCTCCTGTAGCCTCAGATAAAGACACGTTAGTACAATGATAATATAATTATAGTATTTTATATTAGATCACAATATTTATATTACTGTGTATTTATTGCCTACAGATGAGTTAAACACATAGTTACACCCTGCAGTGCTCCTGTACCCTCAGATAAAGACACGTTAGTACAATGATAATATAATTATAGTATTTTATATTAGATCACAATATTTATTTACTGTGTATTTAATACCTACAGATGAGTTAAACACATAGTTACACCCTGCAGTGCTCCTGTACCCTCAGATAAAGACACGTTAGTACAATGATAATATAATTATAGTATTTTATATTAGATCACAATATTTATATTACTGTGTATTTAATACCTACAGATGAGTTAAACACATAGTTACACCCTGCAGTGCTCCTGTACCCTCAGATAAAGACACGTTAGTACAATGATAATATAATTATAGTATTTTATATTAGATCACAATATTTATATTACTGTGTATTTATTACCTACAGATGAGTTAAACACATAGTTACACCCTGCAGTGCTCCTGTACCCTCAGATAAAGACACGTTAGTACAATGATAATATAATTATAGTATTTTATATTAGATCACAATATTTATATTACTGTGTATTTAATGCCTACAGATGAGTTAAACACATAGTTACACCCTGCTCCTGTACCCTCAGATAAAGACACACGTTAGTACAATGATAATATAATTATAGTATTTTATATTAGATCACAATATTTATTTTACTGTGTATTTAATGCCTACAGATGAGTTAAACACATAGTTACATCCTGCAGTGCCCTGTACCCTCAGATAAAGACACGTTAGTACAATGATAATATAATTATAATATTTTATATTAGATCACAATATTTATATTACTGTGTATTTAATGCCTACAGATGAGTTAAACACATAGTTACACCCTGCAGTGCTCCTGTACTCTCAGATAAAGACACGTTAGTACAATGATAATATAATTATAGTATTTTATATTAGATCACAATATTTATATTACTGTGTATTTAATACCTACAGATGAGTTAAACACATAGTTACACCCTGCAGTGCTCCTGTACCCTCAGATAAAGACACGTTAGTACAATGATAATATAATTATAGTATTTTATATTAGATCACAATATTTATATTACTGTGTATTTAATACCTACATATGAGTTAAACACATAGTTACACCCTGCAGTGCTCCTGTACCCTCAGATAAAGACAAGTTAGTACAATGATAATATAATTATAGTATTTTATATTAGATCACAATATTTATTTTACTGTGTATTTAATGCCTACAGATGAGTTAAACACATAGTTACACCCTGCAGTGCTCCTGTACCCTCAGATAAAGACACGTTAGTACAATGATAATATAATTATAGTATTTTATATTAGATCACAATATTTATTTTACTGTGTATTTAATGCCTACAGATGAG
The DNA here is from genome assembly GCF_027579735.1 of Bombina bombina. Taxonomy (NCBI): domain Eukaryota; kingdom Metazoa; phylum Chordata; class Amphibia; order Anura; family Bombinatoridae; genus Bombina; species Bombina bombina. The sequence goes on from NC_069505.1 coordinate 555,752,467, forward strand.
TTAAACACATAGTTACACCCTGCAGTGCTCCTGTACCCTCAGATAAAGACACGTTAGTACAATGATAATATAATTATAGTATTTTTTATTAGATCACAATATTTATTTACTGTGTATTTAATGCCTACAGATGAGTTAAACACATAGTTACATCCTGCAGTGCTCCTGTACCCTCAGATAAAGACAAGTTAGTACAATGATAATATAATTATAGTATTTTATATTAGATCACAATATTTATTTTACTGTGTATTTAATGCCTACAGATGAGTTAAACACATAGTTACACCCTGCAGTGCTCCTGTACCCACAGATAAAGACACGTTAGTACAATGATAATATAATTATAGTATTTTATATTAGATCACAATATTTATTTTACTGTGTATTTAATACCTACAGATGAGTTAAACACATAGTTACACCCTGCAGTGCTCCTGTACCCTCAGATAAAGACACGTTAGTACAATGATAATATAATTATAGTATTTTATATTAGATCAGAATATTTATATTACTGTGTATTTATTACCTACAGATGAGTTAAACACATAGTTACACCCTGCTCCTGTACCCTCAGATAAAGACACGTTAGTACAATGATAATATAATTATAGTATTTTATATTAGATCACAATATTTATTTTACTGTGTATTTAATGCCTACAGATGAGTTAAACACATAGTTACACCCTGCAGTGCCCCTGTACCCTCAGATAAAGACACGTTAGTACAATGATAATATAATTATAGTATTTTATATTAGATCACAATATTTATTTTACTGTGTATTTAATGCCTACAGATGAGTTAAACACATAGTTACACCCTGCAGTGCCCCTGTAACCTCAGATAAAGACACGTTAGTACAATGATAATATAATTATAGTATTTTATATTAGATCACAATATTTATTTTACTGTGTATTTAATGCCTACTGATGAGTTAAACACAGTTACACCCTGCTCCTGTACCCTCAGATAAAGACACGTTAGTACAATGATAATATAATTATAGTATTTTATATTAGATCACAATATTTATTTTACTGTGTATTTAATGCCTACAGATGAGTTAAACACATAGTTACACCCTGCAGTGCCCCTGTACCCTCAGATAAAGACACGTTAGTACAATGATAATATAATTATAGTATTTTATATTAGATCACAATATTTATTTACTGTGTATTTAATGCCTACAGATGAGTTAAACACATAGTTACACCCTGCAGTGCCCCTGTAACCTCAGATAAAGACACGTTAGTACAATGATAATATAATTATAGTACTGATAATGCTTACTGCCACACAGCAGCATTGTAAGCATTGTATTATCTGGTGAAATGTTATCTCAAATCTTAGAGAGAAACAAATAGAACACAGAGAAACACCCTTCAGCACTGTGCAGGGCTATAAGGATTTCATGACTAAGGAAGCTGACGTCAGCTGAAGGAATCTGATAACAACTATCACCAAGGGCTCCGATTGACTCCTGATGTGCATCAGTGAGCTGGACCACTGAGAGGCTCCAGTCTGTCCCAATAGCACCAAAGGGTGCGTCCCCTTTGTGAGTATCCAATTGTCATTTGTGTGGATTGCAGATTTTGGTTTCTGGCTGTACTAGGCCATGTTGGCGCCTCTGTGTTCTCTCTTTTTTTCAGTTATCCATCTACCAGGAAGACCATCCTACAACTGAGAGCTGCCTACTGTGTTTGGACTTTTTACAATTTGGGACTTTATTATCACCATCTATCTTGGACTGATTTTGGTACACTTTTATGTTCCTCTTCTTTGGTACTATTATAGTCCTACATTTGTGTTGTATGATTATATGATATTTTATGTGTAATAGTTATAGGAGGCGCCCCCTAAGGGTGTGATTACACATTGGAGTGTATTACACCCTCACTTTTTCTCTCAAACACTGCTGCTAGATGGCTGAAGACACGTGCACGCTCCTGAGGATTTACTCTTCAATAAGGGAGAAGTAAGCAAAATTGATTATAGAAGTAAATAGGAAAGTTGTTTAAACATCATGCTGTATCCAATCCATTTAAGGTTAATTTTGACTTTACTGTCCCTTTAACTAATGCAGGCACATGGCATATTTTATTTAAAATTGGTTGTAAAAAAATGCACCAAAATTTCATGTCAGATGTTAATGATACTGGGAGTTGGTTACGCTTAACTTTTAGAGAAATGTGTATGTAAGAGACAAATGTGTGTGTGTGTGTGTGTGAGAGACAAATGTGTGTGTGTGTGAGACAAGTGTGTGTGTGAGACAAGTGTGTGTGTGTGTGTGAGACAAGTGTGTGTGTGTGTGTGTGTGTGTGTGTGAGACAAATGTGTGTGTGTGAGACAAATGTGTGTGTGTGTGTGTGTGTGAGACAAATGTGTGTGTGAGAGAGACAAATGTGTGTGTGTGTGTGTGTGAGACAAATGTGTGTGTGTGTGTGTGTGTGAGACAAATGTGTGTGTGAGAGAGACAAATGTGTGTGTGAGAGAGACAAATGTGTGTGTGTGTGTGAGAGAGAGACAAATGTGTGTGTGTGTGTGTGTGTGTGTGTGTGTGTGTGTGAGACAAATGTGTGTGTGTGAGACAAATGTGTGAGAGACAAGTGTGTGTGTGAGAGAGAGAGACAAATGTGTGTGTGTGTGTGTGTGTGTGAGAGAGACAAATGTGTGTGTGTGTGTGAGAGACAAATGTGTGTGTGTGTGTGTGTGTGTGTGAGAGACAAATGTGTGTGTGTGTGTGTGTGTGTGTGTGTGAGAGACAAATGTGTGTGTGTGTGTGTGTGTGTGTGAGAGACAAATGTGTGTGTGTGTGTGTGTGTGTGTGTGTGAGAGACAAATGTGTGTGTGTGTGTGTGTGAGACAAATGTGTGTGTGTGTGTGTGTGTGTGTGAGAGACAAATGTGTGTGTGTGTATGTGTGTGAGAGACAAATGTGTGTGTGTGAGAGACAAATGTGTGTGTGTGTGTGTGTGTGTGAGAGACAAATGTGTGTGTGTGTGTGAGAGACAAATGTGTGTGTGTGTGTGTGAGAGACAAATGTGTGTGTGTGTGTGAGAGAGAGACAAATGTGTGTGTGTGTGTGAGAGACAAATGTGTGTGTGTGTGTGTGTGTGTGAGAGACAAATGTGTGTGTGTGTGTGAGAGAGAGACAAATGTGTGTGTGTGTGTGAGAGACAAATGTGTGTGTGTGTGTGTGTGTGTGAGAGACAAATGTGTGTGTGTGTGTGTGTGTGAGAGACAAATGTGTGTGTGTGTGTGTGTGTGTGTGTGTGTGTGTGAGAGACAAATGTGTGTGTGTGTGTGTGTGAGACAAATGTGTGTGTGTGTGTGTGAGAGACAAATGTGTGTGTGTGTGTGTGTGTGTGAGAGACAAATGTGTGTGTGTGTATGTGTGTGAGAGACAAATGTGTGTGTGTGAGAGACAAATGTGTGTGTGTGTGTGTGTGAGAGACAAATGTGTGTGTGTGTGTGTGTGAGAGACAAATGTGTGTGTGTGTGTGAGAGAGAGACAAATGTGTGTGTGTGTGTGAGAGACAAATGTGTGTGTGTGTGTGTGTGTGTGAGAGACAAATGTGTGTGTGTGTGTGTGTGAGAGACAAATGTGTGTGTGTGTGTGTGTGTGTGAGAGACAAATGTGTGTGTGTGTGTGTGTGTGAGACAAATGTGTGTGTGTGTGTGTGTGTGAGAGACAAATGTGTGTGTGTGTGTGTGTGTGAGAGAGACAAATGTGTGTGTGTGTATGTGTGTGAGAGACAAATGTGTGTGTGTGAGAGACAAATGTGTGTGTGTGAGAGACAAATGTGTGTGTGTGTGTGTGAGAGACAAATGTGTGTGTGTGTGTGTGAGAGACAAATGTGTGTGTGTGAGAGACAAATGTGTGTGTGTGTGTGAGAGACAAATGTGTGTGTGTGTGTGTGAGAGACAAATGTGTGTGTGTGTGTGAGAGAGAGACAAGTGTGTGTGTGAGACAAATGTGTGTGAGAGACAAATGTGTGAGAGACAAATGTGTATGAGAGATTTGTTTTCACTTCCCCTGTAATTGGCCCAGCAGAAATCTGTATATTTAATAAACTACCTCACTACTATGTCAGACTCCTGTGCTTAGTTAAAGGGATCTGACACCAAAACATTTTGTGATTCAGACAGAACATACAATTGAGAAAAGTTTCCAGTTTACTTTTATTAACAAATTTGCTTTGTTCCCATGGTATTCTGTGTTGAAGAGATACCTAGGTAGCATCTGTAGCACTACAGGGCAGGAAATAGTGCTGCCATATAGTGTTCTTACAAATGGATAATATTCTTGCAAAACTGCTGCATATAGTGCTCCAGAAATGGTCCGGCTCCTAAGCACACGTCCTGCTTTTCGGCAAAAGACACCAAGAGAACGAAGAAAATTTGATAATAGAAGTTAGAAAGTTGTATAAAATGATATGCTCTATCTGAATCGTGAATTTTTTTTTTGGTTTTATATCCCTTTAAATGGACTCTATTTGAGATTTAGAGGGCTAGATTGCAAGTTAATTTATCGCTCGCCCTCAAGCGGTAAATTTGCTCATGTGCAGCCGAACGATACATAAACAGCCATTACACGTGGCCGGTTATTACTACCGTGAGCTCGCAGTAGGCGCTTATGAAATTCACCAGAGAACAGATCTCTGGTTAATTTTATAAATGTGCCCCCATAATACAGCGCAGTGTATTGTATTAAACAATAAAAACTGTAGCACTTTTATTTAATGAAATAACTGCACTAGGGAGTATTTTGGGGGTAAAATTGGCGGATGGGGGTGTTAGAAAACAAACGTCACTAAAAAGTGTCTTTACATTGCAGTCTATGGGAACTGTGTGTTCCTAGTAAAAAAACATAATTTATGCTTACCTGATAAATGTATTTCTCTTGTGATGTATCGAGTCCACGGATTCATCCATACTTGTGGGATATTCTCCTTCCCTACAAGAAGTGGCAAAGAGAGCACCCACAGCAGAGCTGTCTATATAGCTCCTCCCTTAGCTCCACCCCCCAGTCATTCGACCGAAGGCTAGGAAGAAAAAGGAGAAACTATAGGGTGCAGTGGTGACTGAAGTTTTTTTAAATAAAAATATACTGCCTGTCTTAAATAAACAGGGCGGGCCGTGGACTCGATACATCACAAGAGAAATACATTTATCAGGTAAGCATAAATTATGTTTTCTCTTGTAAGATGTATCGAGTCCACGGATTCATCCATACTTGTGGGATACCAATACCAAAGCTTTAGGACACGGATGAAGGGAGGGACAAGACAGGTACCTTAAACGGAAGGCACCACTGCTTGTAGAACCTTTCTCCCAAAAATAGCCCCCGAAGAAGCAAAAGTATTGAATTTGGAAAAAGTATGAAGCGAAGACCAAGTCGCCGCCTTACAAATCTGTTCAACAGAAGCCTCATTTTTAAAAGCCCATGTGGAAGCCACTGCTCTAGTAGAATAATCAGTAATTCTTTCAGGAGGCTGCTGGCCAGCAGTCTCATAAGCCAAACGGATGATGCTTTTCAGCCAAAAGGAAAGAGAGGTAGCCGTAGCCTTTTTACTAGAATAAACAAACAATGAAGATGTGTGACGGAAATCTTTAGTTGCTTGTAAGTATAACTTTAAAGCACGAACCACATCAAGATTGTGCAACAGACGTTCCTTCTTTGATGAAGGATTAGGACACAGTGAAGGAACAACAATCTCTTGATTGATATTCCTATTAGAAACAACCTTAGGAAAAAACCCAGGTTTGGTACGCAAAACCACCTTATCTGCATGGAAAACAAAGTAAGGTGAGTAACACTGTAAAGCAGATAGCTCAGAAACTCTTCGAGCCGAAGAGATAGCTACTAAAAACAAAACTTTCCAAGATAGAAGCTTAATATCTATGGAATGCATAGGTTCAAACGGAACCCCTTGAAGAACTTTAAGAACTAAGTTTTGGCTCCATGGTGGAGCAACAGGTTTAAATACAGGCTTGATCCTGACCAAGGCCTGACTAAATGCTTGAACCTCTGGGACATCTGCCAGACGTTTGTGTAAAAGAATAGACAAAGCAGATATTTGTCCTTTTAAGGAACTAGCTGATAATCCCTTCTCCAATCCTTCTTGGAGAAAGGACAATATTCTAGGAATCCTAATCTTACTCCATGAGTAACCCTTGGATTCACACAAATAAAAATATTTGCGCCAAATCTTATGATAAATCTTCCTGGTGACAGGCTTTCTAGCTTGAATCAGGGTATCAATGACCGACTCAGAGAAACCACACTTTGATAGAATCAGGCGTTCAATCTCCAAGCAGTCAGACGCAGAGAAATTAGATATGGATGCGTGAATGGACCTTGGATTAGAAGGTCCTGTCTCATTGGCAGAGTCCACGGTGGAACCGATGACATGTCCACTAGGTCTGCATACCAAGTCCTGCGTGGCCACGCAGGTGCTATCAGAATCACCGAAGCTCTCTCCTGCTTGATTCTGGCAACCAGACGTGGGAGGAGAGGAAACGGTGGAAATACATAGGCCAGATTGAAGGACCAGGGCACTGCTAGAGCATCTATCAGTACCGCCTGCGGATCCCGGGACCTGGACCCGTAACGAGGAAGTTTGGCATTCTGACGGGACCCCATCAGATCCAATTCTGGTGTGCCCCATAGCTGAGTCAGCTGGGCAAATACCTCCGGATGGAGTTCCCACTCCCCCGGATGAAAAGTCTGACGACTTAGGAAATCCGCCTCCCAGTTCTCTACCCCTGGGATATGGATTGCTGAGAGATGGCAAGAGTGATCCTCCGCCCATCGGATTATTTTGGTTACCTCCATCATCGCTAGAGAACTCCGTGTTCCTACTTGATGATTGACATAAGCTACAGTCGTGATGTTGTCCGACTGAAATCTGATGAATTTGGCCGCAGCTAGCTGAGGCCACGCCTGGAGCGCATTGAATATCGCTCTCAGTTCTAGAATGTTTATTGGGAGTAGAGTTTCCTCCCGAGACCATAAGCCCTGTGCTTTCAGAGAGTTCCAGACTGCACCCCAGCCTAGCAAGCTGGCATCTGTCGTTACTATAAGCCACTCCGGCCTGCGGAAACACATTCCCTGAGACTCTGGTCTCCTGGTCCAGATGCATAATCCCCATTCCACTGTTTGAGCATGCATAGTTGCAGTGGTCTGAGGTGTAGGCGGGCAAAAGGAACTATGTCCATTGCCGCTACCATGAGTCCGATTACCTCCATACACTGAGCCACTGATGGCTGAGGAATGGAATGAAGTGGTTAAGAGCTTTGATTTTCTGACCTACCGAGTCTATCAGAGTCCCTAGGAAGGAAACTCTTGTGAGAGGGAAGAGAGAACTCTTTTTTATGTTCACCTTCCACCCGTGAGATCTCAGAAAAGCCAACACGATGTCCGTGTGAGACTTGGCTATCTGGAAAGTCGACGCCTGAATCAGGATGTAATCTAGATAAGGCGCCACTGCTATGCCCCGCGGTCTTAGAACCGCCAAAAGGGACCCTAGCACCTTTGTGAAAATTCTGGGTCCTGAAAGACGAATCTGAGGAATTGATGATGATCTCTGTGAATAGGGATGTATAGATACGCATCCTTTATGTCCACGATAGTCATATATTGACCCTCCTGGATCAACGGTAGAATAGTCCGAATAGTCTCCATCTTGAATGATGGTACTCTGAGGAATTTGTTTAGAATTTTGAGATCCAAGATTGGTCTGAAAGTTCCCTCTTTTTTGGGAACCACAAACAGGTTTGAGTAAAACCCTAGCCCTTGTTCCGCTTTTGGAACTGGGCGGATTACTCCCATGGTATGTAGGTCTTCTACACAGCGTAAGAATGCCTCTCTCTTTGTCTGGTTTGCAGACAATTGAGAAATGTGAAACCTTCCCCTTGGGGGAGAGTCTTTGATGAAGTTCCGAAAGGAACGAAAATTATTTTGTTTGGTCCTCATTTTATTTGTTCTATCCTGAGGGAGGGCATGGCCTTTCCCTCCAGTGATGTCTAAAATAATCTCTATCAGTTCAGGCCCGAATAGGGTCTTTGCTTTGAAAGGGATGTTCAAAAGTTTAGATTTTGATGACACATCAGCAGACCAGGACTTAAGCCATAACGCCCTGCATGCTAAAATGGCAAAACCTGAATTATTTGCCGCTAATTTAGCCAGTTGGAAAGCAGCATCTGTAATGAAAGAATTAGCCAACTTAAGGGCCTTAATTCTGTCCATAATATCCTCTAATGGAGTCTCCATCTGAAGAGCCTCTTCTAGAGCCTCAAACCAGAAAGCAGCTGCAGTAGTTCAGGAACAATGCACGCAATAGGTTGGAGAAGAAAACCTTGATGAGCAAAAATTTTCTTCAGGAGACCCTCTAATTTTTTATCCATAGGATCTTTGAAAGCACAACTGTCTTCGATAGGTATAGTTGTACGCTTAGCCAGAGTAGAAATAGCTCCCTCCACCTTAGGAACTGTCTGCCACGAGTCCCGCATGGTGTCAGATATGGGAAACATTTTCTTGAGGGGGAGCAAACGGAATACCTGGTCTATCCCACTCCTTAGTAACAATATTCACAATCCTCTTAGGGACTGGAAAAACATCAGTGTAAACAGGAACCTCTAAGTATTTGTCCATTTTACACAATTTCTCTGGGACCACTATAGGGTCACAATCATCTAGAGTCGCTAATACCTCCCTGAGCAATAAGCGGAGGTGTTTAAGCTCAAATTTAAAGGCTGTCATATCAGAATCTGTCTGAGGGAGCGTCTTTCCTGAATCAGAAATTTCTCCCTCAGATAACAAATCCCTTACCCCTACTTCAGAACATTGTGAGGGTATATCGGATACGGCTACTACTACTAAAGCGTCAGACGGCTCAGCATTTGTTCTTAACCCAGAGCTGTCACGCTTTCCTTGTAAACCAGGCAGTTTGGATAAAACCTCTGTGAGGGTTGTATTCATAACTGTGGCCATGTCTTGTAAAGTAAATGAATTTGACGCACTAGAGGTACTAGGCGTCACTTGTGCGGGCGTTACTGGCTGTGACACTTGGGGAGAGCTAGATGTTAAACCCTCATTTCCTTCTGTCTGAGAATCATCTATTGCAATATTTTTAAGTGCTAAAATATGCTCTTTATAATTTATAAACATATCAGTGCAAGTGGGACACATTCTAAGAGGGGGTTCCACAATGGCTTCTAAACACATTGAACAAGGATTTTCCTTGGTGTCAGACATGTTAAACAGGCTAGTAATGTAACAAGCAAGCTTGGAAAACACTTTAATCAAAGCAAATAACACTTAGAAAAAAATGGTACTGTGCCTTTAAGAGAGAAAAAGCTGCACAAACTCTGCAAAACAGTGTAAAAAAGCAGTAAACTCAACAACATTTTTACAGTAGCATCATAAAGCCTTAGTGACTTAGTGACTTAGTGCACAGCTATGCAAATAAACAATTAACCCCTTAATATAAAAACCGGATTGACAAAACGTCAAAAAACGTTCAGCACCTTGCCACAGCTCTGCTGTGGTGCCTACCTGCCCTTTAGGAATGATTTGTGGGGGAAAAACTTCTTTACAGCCCTCAAACACAGTAGGAACATCTGGAGAAGCAGCTGGATGTCTCTGAGGAAAAGAAACTGCGCAACTGAGGCGCGAAAATAGGCCTCTCCCACCTCACGCGATGTTTTGGGGCCTAAAAGAAACACAACAGAGTGTTTCTTAAACTAGCCATGTGGGTTAATAACCCTTAAACAAGCCACAATGACCCCTTAAAGTCCCTCAAAAAACGTTATGGCACAGTAATGGGGACCAGGTTCGCGCCTAGCTACGCAAATTTATATATGGGACATTGGGAACACATATTTTGGGATTCCTGCCCAGCGAGCGTGGGCCTGGTCCTCAACTCAATATATATAGATGACATCCTCATGATATGGAAAGGTTCCATGGAGGATTTAGAACATACTATACAGGTTATGAATAAGAACACAAAGAATTTGAGATTCACTTATGAGGTCAGTACTAGAGAGATCAACTTTCTGGATTTGAAAATTGAAGTAAAAAATGGAAAATTGGAAACATCCACTTTCTTTAAGGAAGTAGATTGTAATAATTATATCCATCAAGAAAGTTGCCATCATAGTAACTGGAAGTCAAACATTCCCAAGGGGCAACTTCTCCGTCTTAAGAAAAACTCCTCAGATCCAGATAGATGGGAACAGCAGGCGGAAATCATGAAAAATAAATTTCTAGAGAGAGGTTACGAGGAAAGTGACATTGATAAAAATTATAGAGGAAGTCCGAAGCAGAGACAGAAAAGATCTATTGTAATATAAGAATAAAAATAAAAACACTGGCATTGATAACTGTAGTAAGGATATACTCACAGTTCCATTTATAACAGGATACAGTGAGAACAGACACCTGATAGAAAAGATAATCCGTAAACACTGGCAGCTCTTGAAAGATGACAACATCATAGGAGAAAAACTATCACCAAGACCTATATTTATATATAGGAAAGCGGACAATCTAATGAGTATACTGTCCCCCAGTGTCCCTAAGAGTAGCAAATCTAAAGAAAAAGGTGTTTTTGGCAGAAACATAAGAGGTTTTTTTCCATGCATTAATTGCAAAGCATGTGAAAGGGGGAGAAAAACAAAGAGCTTCATTTCACACAATTCTAAAGTAAAGTATGAAATTAAAGACACGATAAGGTGTACTAGTAAGGGGGTAATCTATGTAATACAATGTAGCTGTGGCTTGCAATATGTGGGGCAAACCTTCAGGCCCCTCAAAGACAGGATAAGAGAACACCTGCTACAGATCAAACATAGAAACACCATTGTATCGACATTTTACGTACCATCAGGGAAGTCAACAAGACTTCAGCTATATAGGCATTCAATTAGCTATAGCCAATTGGCGAGGGGGTAATTATGAAAGAAAACTACTTACCGCGGAATCTAAATGGATCTTTGATTTAGATTGCCTATACCCCAAGGGCTTAAAGAATAAGAAAGATCTGTCACATTTATTGAATCTGAGATAACCATACAATGTACTAAATATTTGTTACATTCTATTGGTTGCATGTATGATTATACTAGCACAGGGAAGATGTATACATTATATTTTCAACATAAATAGTACATTGGGAAATACCTCACTGATAGCTTGAAAGACATATGATAAACCTGGGTACTACGAACACTCAATAAGAAGATAGACTATTAGTCTTACTTATAGAGACACTGGGAAATATGTTTCCAAGTTCTATAGCTACATTATCTTGGGCTTTAATCACTATTAAGGTTAAATAGAGATTCTTTTGTCAATCTTATGTATAAAAAACTCCAGCTATAAGAAGGGATAGATATACCAATAATGCCAATATCATTATTACTTCCAGTTTATTAATAGGCAAATGGTGCCGAAACTTTTAAGTCTGCGATGGACATCCTCCCTCTACTATTTTTATAGTATATCTTAATAGTCAATTTTTAGTTTTTAATATATGATATAAGATGAGTGATTATGTCTTCTCATTTATCTTGTGCAATAAGATTTTATTTTATCAAGCCCATCAGATTACTATGTAGAGTAATTCTGTCATTAATACATATGAGATTCCTACTATGTTTCAGCTATTAATTTTATGTATCGGTATCCTATATAGTCATTTTTAAATACCATATGATTTTTAAGTTTTTAAAAAAAGTTTTTTAGATTTTTTTAAACATCACTTTTATACTTGAAATACCATAACGGAATTTTTTATGAGTTAACATAAGGAATATTACTATAATATTTTTTAGGTATATATTACTAGGTTTTTTTTTGTTTTGTTTTTTACAATCTTTTTTTTATTTATTGCATATAAAAAAAATACAAAGATTAAAAAAAAAACATTTACAATTTTGCATGGCACATCATAATACACCTTATATACAAATATAACAACAAAGCATCTCTAAAACCTTGCGTTTCAAAACTTGTTTGTTCCAATGTCTCGAGATAATAACTTTTTGCTGTCATATAGTGGTTTGGTTTTTCCCTTATTCTATAATACATAATAACTACATGGATCAACAGACACACATACAAAAAAAACCAAAACAAAAAAAAAAAAAAAAGGGAAACCTTCCCATACCGGCCCGACCGCCCATGTCCCCGTCAGCCCCCCCAACCTCACTCGTTGCCCTCAACCCAGCTTCCTGGAAAGCAGCCTGCATGTATATTTGTCAGTATAAACTCAGATTCACGAAATGGTTTTATCACCTTTCTTTGACATGCCAAAGGCAGAGACCTAATGAGAGTTTCCCACTTCTTAAAAAAGATGGGTAAATGATCTTCTTGTGGGTAGGGTATATTAAATTGTTCTGTAGTAAATTGGCTTAATAAAGCTTTTTTGAAATGAAATATCTTGGGTGCTTCTCGCGCCTTCCATAGTTTAAGTATGAGAATGAGTCCTGTTAATATAATTGTGTTTATGAGACTATAATTTTTAGATATGCCTTGATATTTTACCAAGAAAAAACCTCAATGGGCTTCAGTTCATAATCCAACTGTAGGATTGTGTTCATCCAATAGGTTATCTTCTTCCAATATTGTAAAATTTTGGGACACGCCCACAAACAGTGAAATAAATCCGCCTTTATTGCAGAACATCTAGAGCAGAGGATATTTGTTTTATACCATTTGGATAGCAGACCCGGTGTAAGATACCGCTGTAGGCCTATTTTAATTTGAGATTCTCTCCATACAGTTGGAACCCAGCTTTGTTGTGCTGTTTTAAAGCTGCTGATAATAATCTGCTCATCTATATCCGGAAAATGGGGAGACCATTTTACTACCATATCAATAACCTGGACGTTGGATGGCGTTTGCAATATAAGTAAATATAGTGAAGAAATTGCGTACACTCCTGACGCATAATTGGTTATCCTAGCCTGAATGTCCCCTAATGACCAATTATGTCCATAACTATAAAGTAGCTCTTGAAGATAATGCCTAACTTGCAAATAAGCATAAAACTCCCGTGCCCCCAAATCAAAACTTCCCGCTAGTTCTGCAAATGTTATTGGAAGTCCTGTATTTCCCAGGATCTGCCCCTTACATTTCAGACCTTTTATTTCCCATTCCTTGAAGATCCGATTTGACAACCCTGGTGTAAAGTTAGGGTTGCCACAAATAGGTAGATAGTTTGAAACGTGTGCTAGGCAATCTAGGTTGCTACACAATTTCTGCCATGCCACTATGACATTCTTGATCATAGATAGAAAATGTTTGAAGGATGTGAGGTCAACGGACAATGCAGTAAAGCCTTTAAATAAAAGGGAGCGACCAACCTTGATTCCCAGATAAAAGAGGAGATTTGCTCTTTTTCCGTTAACCAATCTATCGCAAATCTAGCAATACAGGCTAGATTGTAGGCCTGGATGTTGGGGAGAGCAAGACCCGCTGCCAGCTTATTGTTCATAAGTCGTTGACATGCAATTCGTGATTTAGAACCTTTCCATAGAAATCTCGAACAGGCTTTGTTATACTTGGCAACGTCCTTTTTATGCAGAAATAACGGAATGTTCTGCAGAATATATAAAAATTTAGGAAAAATAACTGACTTAATCAACATCACTCGGGCCGAGAGGGATATGGGCAACGCTGTCCAATCCTCAAGTTGTTTACAGCATTGTACCAGGCAATCCGCATAATTAGCATTATACCACTCCGCCGGATTACTCGATAATTGTAGACCTAAATATGAGATTTGTAAAACTTCCAGAAACGGATGCTCTATAATGAGTGTGGGTTCTTTATGTAGCCACAATAGTTCTGATTTTGTGGTGTTTATCGTGTATCCTGAGATCTCCCCGAAATCTAGAATGATACCTTGCAAGATTGGTAATGAGATCCTGAGATTGGATATAAATAGGAGCAGGTCATCCGTGTAAAGAAGCAAAACAAGTTTCTCCCCGGCCAATGAAATGCCCGCCAGCTCCTGGCGCAATAATATAGCCAAAGGCTCTAAGCTGATGTTGAACAAAAGAGGGGAGAGTGGACAACCCTGCCTAGTCCCTCTATGCATGGTAAGTCGTTGAGATAAGACATTATTAACAATCATCGCAGATGTGGGGGCGCTATAGATTAATCGAATATACTCATTAAACCGTCCAGACAGGCCGAATTGATCTAGGGAGAAGAACAAATGATCCCAGCTGACACGATCAAATGCCTTCTCCGCGTCCACTGTCAAAATAGCTTTGTCTGTGGTCTTATGGTGGTTGGGGAGCCCATATCTATTCCAATAGGACTCAATAAGTATTAGCAATTTCCGCATATTTCTCACCGGGTTCCGACCTGGCATAAAACCTGATTGGTTCCAGTGAATTATGGTACCTATACATGGTTTCAAACGGTTAGCTAAAATAGCAGCCAAGAGCTTATAATCCGTGTTAAGGACTGATATGGGTCTGTAGGAATTAGGTAACTCAGGATCCTTACCCTGTTTCAGAATTAGTGAGATATTCGCAGCAGCAAAATACTGGGAGCATCTAGAGTTCCCTAAAAAATATTGATTATACAATTTATTCAATATAGATACCACCAATGGTTCTAAAATTCTATAGAATTCGATAGGAAAAGAATCTGGCCCTGCTGCCTTATTCGGTTTAGCATGTTTGATTGCTAATACTATCTCCTCTTCGGAAATAGGAGCATTTAAAGAGTCCCTCATTTCCTCAGATAATTTTGGGACCTTAATCCTTTGCCAAAATTCTCTTTTCTTTGTTAAATTTGGAGACTCTAGTTTATACAGATCTTGGAAGAAATAAAAAAAAACCCTTTCAATATCAGGATGGTTAGTATAGCGGGATGTGCCCTGTTTAATTGCAGAAATAGCATGCCGTGGGGAAGATTTAGCCAACCTAGCCAAAAACTTTGCCGATCTCCCTTTATGTCCGCCATATATAGCTTTTAATCTAATATCCTCCTGAGCACTGTTTTGTTTTATGTGTATATCTCGCAATGTCTTAGCATTTACATATGACTCCCAACAATGCTTGGAGGGATTATTAATATAGGCTCTGTAGGTGTTCTTGACTTGATTGGCCAACTGCCTACCAACATGACCGCATTTCTTTTTCTAAGAGACCATGTAAGATTTTATCTCCCCCCGAAGAACCGCCTTAGAGGCTTCCCAGAATACCTCAGTTTTATCTAAGTAGTTCCTGTTATTCTTAGAATAGTCTGCCCACTTCAATCGTAGCCAATTTTGAAAGCTCGTATTATTATTTAGAAATTTGGGAAAAAGGATATAGTTATCACCATAATTTCTTAGCACCGGATTACAGACCAGCGAGATGACAGCATGGTCAGAGATTATAATGTCCGCAATTCCCGAAGACCAATTCCAACTAAGGAGAGAATCTGAAATGAGGAAGTAATCAATCCTGGAAAGTGCCTGCTGGGCTTGTGACATACATGTAAATGTACGACTATCCGGGTTCTGTGATCGCCATATATCAAATAAGCCCAGCTGTGCGCAGACTTTATGGAAGATTCGAACCTTCCTGCATCTGGCGTTAAGCGACCTTTTTTTTAAATTATCCAGTGTGGCGTCTGAAAATAAATTAAAATCCCCAGCAATGATTAAGTTACGACCTATAAATTTGTGTAATTTAACTGTTAGGCCTGACCAAAAGTTATAATCTATTTGATTAGGTAAATAGATGTTGCATAATATATAATGTATCTTATTAATCTCAATTTCCAGTATTAAAAACCGGCCCTCAGGGTCCGCTTCAATATTATCCAAATGGTAATCCAAATTCTTACTCAATAATATAGCTACCCCCATTTTTCTAGAAGGGGACGGAGCTGCAACAACCTCCCCAACCCATTTAGATTTAAGTTTGGGGAACTCTTGGGGCTTAAGATGTAATTCCTGGAGCAAAACAATATCGGGCTGAGACTTTCCCAAGTGTTTGATTATGGACTTACGTTTAATTGGGGAGGTTACGCCCCCCACATTCCAGGATAATAAATTTAGTTTAGGACCCATCAGAAATTAACCTTATCTTATGTGTGATGTGGGGGCGACAGACGAACACAACTGGCCGGCCGGGTCGGGAAGGAGGGAAAAAAAACAAAAAAAAACCCAGTCTAGACAGTAGTACATCTTTTACGTTTGCATAGCAGCATCAATTAAAGCAGTACCCATTTATTACAGCTTTATGGTACCCCCTCATCTCTGCAGAAAGTCTCTGCTTCCACAACGTTGTTTAGTGTGAGGGATTTGCCTTCTCTCATAACTACCAGTCTTGCAGGATAAATCAATTTGATGTTATAATTCCCCTTCTGTAATCTGCCATAGAAAAAAGACATATCTCTTCTCTTAGCCAGGGTTTCTGATGAGAAATCCTGAAAGATTAGCAGTCTATGAGAGCCTAATACAAAAGGATTACATTTTCTATAGTGCTTAAGATATAACATCTTATCCTGGAAATTGATAAATTTGAATATAACTGGTCTGGGTCTATTACCCTCGTTAGTTTCTCTACGAAACCCTATCCTGTGTGCCCTCTCTATCTGGAAGGGGGCAGCAGGAGCTGGGATCTGCAAAGCCTGAGGTAGAGTTATAGAGACAAAGGCCATCAGGTCTTGAAATTCTGATGTTTCAAAGAGGCCTATCACTTTCAAATTATTTCATCTTGAGCGATCCTCAAGATCTTCAATCTTAGCTTGCAAAGATGTAATCGTTTTTCTATGCGACTCTATAATGGGCTCTTGTATGTTAAATCTATCCTCTAAATCAGAAATTCTATTTTCTGCTTCCTCAAGCCTTGCCGAGAATTGTCTGACTTCCACGGTGAGATTTGAGATTTCACTTCTAATTTCAGATTTAACTGACTCAAATTGGGGGGTCAGAATTTTGGCCACCTCGGCTGCGAATTCTGCCATATTACTACCCATTAAGGTAGGAGAGCTTTTTTCTAAGGGTGTATCAATGCTAGAATCCAGCGTCCTACTACCCCCTTCTTATCCTTTTATTTAGGAGGCATGATAGTGGGAGAGCCCTTTTGGTGCATAAATCTATCCATAAACTTCTTATTGGATACTGGAACTGCTTACACACACAAAAAAAACAAAAAAACCCAATAAAATATTATCTATGTTTCCGGGAATATACCGGATTCCTTCAAAAAATAAATTTGATCCTGTAATAAAGATTTACCTAAACCTAAAACTGCCTGCCACACTAACCTACACCCTTAAGTGGATTTATAAATAATGTATTATGTGAAAAAGAGGCAGAGTCTCAAATATTCCTTACATTAATCACCCTATATTAATTGGTCTAATAATACGGATTTACCTAAACCTAAAACTGCCTGCACACTGACCTGTGCCCTTAAGTGGATTTATAAATAGTGTATTATGTGAGAAGAGGCAGAGTCTCAAATATTCCTTATATTAATCAGCCTCTATTAGTGGACAAAATATGTCTATAATCCTTGTACCAGGATCATTGTGTCAAATTACTACGCCTAAAACTCCATATGGGAGATATCTCAAATAAAATACTTCTAATAATGTGTTATAGTGCTCTTATACAAACACCCTACAAACTTTAATATTACTCAATAATACTGACTGTCCTGAACCATTCAAGTACTCCTAAAATTTAGTGCATATACCGGTTATATGTGAGCCCTTATTACATGAATAAATGATGTAGTGCTCAGACCTAATAGTATTTTATAGGAACTACGGCCTAATCTATAATGCCTATAATACAGGTCTTTCTATAATGGTAGTGTGGTTCTACCTTCTATCTTCAAGGGATTCCCCCTGAAAACAGAATTACTCTCTAATTGATTCAATAAATACTATAATTATGTTGCCTTGTAGAACCTTTACCAAAAATGCTAATGTGTATTTCAGGTACCCTAGCCAATTAAATGCATACAAATATTAATTGCAAGGTAAAGATACCCTGTAACCAGCTAAAACAAGCCACCATGCAGTTTAAATCCTGAAAGCAACCTGCGATGACTTACAATACGCTTTTCACAATTCAACAAAAGCAGTTGCTAAAATTGATTCCCTCTATAGCAGGTTTCCTTTTTTTTTCCCCTTCTCTTCCCCCTTTTTAGTAATCCTCACACATCATAAAATCTTTGCATTTTCAATAGAACATCACAAATTTCTTCCATTGGGGATAAATCAACATTAATACCACTGTTTAAGTTAATATGGAAGCCCAGATTCAGTTCTACAACCCAACACTGGATACCTTTAACCCTTAATTCCTCTACATGAAAACATCACATACATTTACTATGAGCAAAGACATTCTAATAGTTTACCCAGTAGAGCGCTCCACAATAAATACATCCCCAACAGGGACACCTTCAATAGTTCTGAAAAATGTCCAGAGACATATAATAACATGCAAACTCAGCTGGAAACTAGCACATTAATTTTCCTGCTGTACATCTGAGTATTTTTTTCTACTTATTGTAATTGTCCAGTTCTCCAGGCCAGGTGAAATATCGCCTTGTGCACACCAACTTATGCGTGTACTCCTCCAGCCCCAGCAGTGCTCCAACAGCAGCTTTCTCAAAAGCATGTAAACCGGCAAATTCCGGGACCGTACCCCTCTCTCAGCGAACTGCTTCACAAACCAGGCTGTGATTCAGAGAGAAAGGAAACTGACACCCAGACCCCTCCGCGATGAAATCCAGCTGCAGCACCTCCAAACTCACTGCTGAACCGGGAGCAATGTGGCGCTTGCTGAAACCGGTGACCACTGCTCTCAGGATGCAACTCGCTGGAAGAACAGGAGGAGCGTGCACCCATCCACACAGACAGCCTGCGGGCCCGCCCGCTCTCTACGGGGCTTCACAGTCCAGCGTTACTTCCCGAGGAGCCGCACCAGGTGTGGGCGAAAAAGCCGGCTCAACTGCCTTTCCAGGCCCTCTCCATCACCGACAAAACAGGCTCAGACACCGGGAAACGCTGCACCCCCCCCTCAGCACTCCTCCACAGCGTGCCTGCTCACAATCCGGGGGCAGCAACCTGGCACCAGGGCCGGACAAACGAGACCCAGTCAAAAGGGTAAGTAGTAGGGGATGCGTTCCGTTGTAGTTCACACAGGGACCGAGCCCTGGATATCTGACCAACACCTGTCAGCAGCGATAACTGGGGTAGTTCATATATATGTAATGTATGCCAAGGGCACTTGATTTAACATAGGAGTGTTAAACACCGGCCGCCTATGTCTGTATGCTGGAGCTGTATATGATATACTAGGCGCAGTGTGTCTGAATGGCTAGGTAGAGTAAGCGATGTGCTTCAGCCAACAAGCACAGGTAAGGCTACTCAAAAGGACTTCTATTGCGGGATCCCAAGATCCTGGATCCGGGCCGGTAGATGGTTTCACGGCCAAGGAAAACTCTGCAAACCGCTGGCAGTTAGTGCTCTCCAAGCAGCTCGTACTTGGAGCGGGAGCAAACACCTGTGCTACCTGTGTGCTCCGCCTCCAACAGGAAGTCCTATATTACTAGGTTTAATGTTATAAGAACATATTTTAAAGTGTACATTTGTATGTTTATTGATACTGTTGACTATTGTAATTGTAGATATTTCTATAGATAAATGTACTATTTTTAATACAATCATGTTTTGAATCATGCACATATGATTTTCTTATGCCAGTTTTATCATGTCTCTGTTTTATATGTATCCGATAACTCTTTTGCTGGATACAATGTGGTAATTGTCCAAAATTCAATAAGACAAATATCAGTCTCTTTACAACTCCTATGATATTTCCATTTACCATCTACAGGGTCACCTATGACTCGTATTGGATGCCATCTAAATCGCGGTAGAAAACAAAAGTAAAATTGGCGATATACGGCGAAATCGGAAGTGATGTCATACACAATGACGTCACTTCCGTTTTGCCGATTTTAAGAAAAAAAAACATGAAACGAAAATAAGGCATATATAGAGCCAAATAAAGACATTGGAGAAAGCCAATATAAATAACGGAATTTAATATTTATTAAGATTAATTTAATTGTATAGGAATAAGGGTGTTAAAAACTTCCGGTCATCAGGAACTATGGGGTCAATTTTTGGTGCCAATCCAATAATGAAACTGATTGGTTACTGTTAGCTATAAAAGAATCTACCATTATATACCATTTATAGTCTTGAAAAAGGCCCATATTAAGGGCCGAAACGTGTTGACATATATGGTAAGCTTCTTTTTAATTACTGACTAGACTTTTTTTTAGCAGTATTGCACTATGTTTCATTTGTTTTATTACAGGTTTTAGCACTAAAGAGATAAGTCTTACAACACAGGATCATCTCTCCAAAAAACTCCATTTTCACATAGGGCTAATCACCTAGAAGAAATCTAATACTTTGAGCCGAATATATAGGCATCTTATCACATATTGGGATAAAATTACACATTTTCCATTTTTTTATTTTTGGTCGAAACAACCATTTTTTTTTATTTATTTTTTTTTTCACTTTTTTATTATTTTTTCACTATTTTTTAACTTTTTCATATGTTTATATTTTTCACTTTTATAATTTTTTCACTGTTCCTTGTTTGCAAAATTGATATTAGTGGATCCACTATATTTATTGTCATATTTTATTAATTATATGTTCATTAAATATTTTTAGTCAAATAATTTTAGATAAATTTTATTCATATTTTATTCACATTTCATTCATAATTTTTAATAATTTTTAGTAGTCTTTGCCTTTATTATTAGGCGCTCTTTGTATACATAACTCATACAATTTTATCTGAGGGGAGCTAGGGACCCTTTGCACAAGGAGCATAAGACATTATTTTCTGGTTTAGCGCTGTGAGATATAAACGATTTATTATGCCTATATAACAGATCATTCTGACATTTGTATTTAATACAAAGTAATATAATTTAATTCTGAAAATATTGGGGAAGAAGTGTCCCAGTAATCCCCTTTGAGAAAAATGGGGCATTTGCATTCTACCGATTCAACAGAAAATAGGGCTGGTCTTCATATTTTTTCCAGGGCTGCTTTATATTCGCAGTCCTGCCCTGGCTATGGATGTTTTGAGCATAATTGTGCAAGATAAGAACTAGCAGTATAACAGGCAATGTAGCAATTAAATTAGTGGCAAGGTCTGCATATTCAGCTATAAGTCTGTTTCTGCTATCAGTAAGGACGTTTGACGCTAAGCTGAACAGTCTTTCACTTTTCACACTACTGCATGGGTCAGAAAGATATTTTTGGGCCATTAAATCTCAGTTTATTAACTGACCAGTACTTCAGGGGTTTGTCTGAATGAGGTACAGTGATCTCTCCCAGGTAGGCTTCCAGCTGTATAGTAGCACCTTTTGGAGCACTGTTCTGACGTACAATAATACAAATAACAGCAATTTGTATTGGCAGAACAGAAGTGAACACTTTTTAGTTAAGTCTCCACTCCAGCTTAAAATGAAATAGGAACATGCAGTTTGAAAAACGCCACAAGATGGCGTATGGGTAGGAATTGGAGGTATCGGTTAAAGTATCGGTACATTATCACGAGTACAAGTACTCATACAAATACTTGGTATCGGCACCGATACTAGTATCGGTGCAATCCTAATTATATATATATATATATATATATATATATATATATATATATATATATATATATATATACACATATACATACACACACACACACACACTTTTTTAAACAAATTATACATTTTATATTATAAACTGTTTAATGTCTCATTTTATATTTGTGGTTTTAAACAATATAATTTATTTACATATTTTTGAATTAGTATTAATATTTTAGAATTTAATATATTTTATATTCAAATTTATAGATATGTTTTACGTGTAAAATATTAGATTCAACATCATTCTTAACCCTTTCACTACCGGGAATTTTAGAGAAAAACTTACTCAAAGTATCAGAACATTTTTACTCTCTCCCCATTTAAATTGAAATAAAACCTTGTTTTTGTTTTTTTATTTATCTATAAAATCTAGATTTTTTTTTAAATTTTATTTTACTTTATTTTTTGCGTAAAAAGAGCTTTCAGTGGATAACCGTTTCAACTTGCTATTTATTCACAGAATTAGGAAATTATTGTAAATTTACTAGCAAGTAATAAAAAGTATATAAAATACTAATCAGGGGCCTCAAAAACCTGTAGCTTTCTAAATGTAGAAAAAGAAAATCTAAAAAATTGCTCATTGGCATCTTCTGATTCGGATGAGATCACACATTTATATTTCTTCTGTTAAGTGTGATCAGTCCACGGGTCATCATTACTTCTGGGATATTACTCCTCCCCAACAGGAAGTGCAAGAGGATTCACCCAGCAGAGCTGCATATAGCTCCTCCCCTCTACGTCACTCCCAGTCATTCTCTTGCACCCAACGACTAGATAGGATGTGTGAGAGGACTATGGTGATTATACTTAGTTTTATATCTTCAATCAAAAGTTTGTTATTTTAAAATAGCACCGGAGTGTGTTATTATCTCTCTGGCAGAGTTTGAAGAAGAATCTACCAGAGTTTTTGTTATGATTTTAGCCGGAGTAGTTAAGATCATATTGCTGTTTCTCGGCCATCTGAGGAGAGGTAAACTTCAGATCAGGGGACAGCGGGCAGATGAATCTGCATAGAGGTATGTAGCAGTTTTTATTTTCTGACAATGGAATTGATGAGAAAATCCTGCCATACCGATATAATGTCATGTATGTATACTTTACACTTCAGTATTCTGGGGAATGGTACTTCACTAGAATTACACTGTAAGAAATACATAAAGCTGTTTAATAACTAGAGATTATGTTTAACGTTTTTGCTGGAATGTAAAATCGTTTTCATTTACTGAGGTACTGAGTGAATAAATGTTTGGGCACTATTTTTCCACTTGGCAGTTGCTTAATCTGTTTTCTGACAGTTTCTGTTCTCCCTCACTGCTGTGTGTGAGGGGGAGGGGCCGTTTTTTGGCGCTTTTACTACGCATCAAATATTTCAGTCAGTAACTCATTGTATTCCCTGCATGATCCGGTTCATCTCTACAGAGCTCAGGGGTCTTCAAAACTTATTTTGAGGGAGGTAATTTCTCTCAGCAGAGCTGTGAGAATTATAGTTTGACTGAGATAAAAAACGTTTATTCTGTAATTTGTTTCCTGCTTTCAGAATTTGTTATCTTTGCTAATGGGATTAAACCTTTGCTAAAGTTGTGTTATTTACAAGGATTGAGGCTATAACGGTTTCAATTTATTAATTTTTAACTGTAATAGATTTTCTGTGCTTCTTAAAGGCACAGTACGTTTTAATATTATTCTAATTGAATTGTATTTCCAAGTTACAAGTTTTATTTGCTAGTGTGTTAAACATGTCTGATTCAGAGGATGATACCTGTGTCATTTGTTGCAATGCCAAAGTGGAGCCCAATAGAAATTTATGTACTAACTGTATTGATGCTACTTTAAATAAAAGTCAATCTGTACAAATTGAACAAATTTCACCAAACAACGAGGGGAGAGTTATGCCGACTAACTCGCCTCACGTGTCAGTACCTACATCTCCCGCTCAGAGGGAGGTGCGTGATATTGTAGCGCCGAGTACATCTGGGCGGCCATTACAAATCACATTACAGGATATGGCTACTGTTATGACTGAGGTTTTGGCTAAATTACCAGAACTAAGAGGTAAGCGTGATCACTCTGGGGTGAGAACAGAGTGCGCTGATAATATTAGGGCCATGTCAGACACTGCGTCACAGGTGGCAGAACATGAGGACGGAGAACTTCATTCTGTGGGTGACGGTTCTGATCCAAACAGACTGGATTCAGATATTTCAAATTTTAAATTTAAACTGGAAAACCTCCGTGTATTACTAGGGGAGGTGTTAGCGGCTCTGAATGATTGTAACACAGTTGCAATACCAGAGAAAATGTGTAGGTTGGATAAATATTTTGCGGTACCGACGAGTACTGAGGTTTTTCCTATACCTAAGAGACTTACTGAAATTGTTACTAAGGAGTGGGATAGACCCGGTGTGCCGTTCTCACCCCCTCCGATATTTAGAAAAATGTTTCCAATAGACGCCACCACAAGGGACTTATGGCAAACGGTCCCTAAGGTGGAGGGAGCAGTTTCTACCTTAGCTAAGCGTACCACTATCCCGGTGGAGGATAGCTGTGCTTTTTCAGATCCAATGGATAAAAAATTAGAGGGTTACCTTAAGAAAATGTTTGTTCAACAAGGTTTTATATTGCAACCCCTTGCATGCAGTGCGCCGATCACGGCTGCAGCGGCATTCTGGATTGAGTCTCTGGAAGAGAACATTGGTTCAGCTACTCTGGACGACATTACGGACAGGCTTAGAGTCCTTAAACTAGCTAATTCATTCATTTCGGAGGCCGTAGTACATCTTACTAAACTTACGGCGAAGAATTCAGGATTCGCCATTCAGGCACGCAGGGCGCTGTGGCTAAAATCCTGGTCAGCTGATGTTACTTCTAAGTCTAAATTGCTTAATATACCTTTCAAAGGGCAGACCTTATTCGGGCCCGGGTTGAAAGAGATTATCGCTGACATTACAGGAGGTAAAGGCCATGCCCTGCCTCAGGACAAAGCCAAAGCCAAGACTAGACAGTCTAATTTTCGTTCCTTTCGTAATTTCAAAGCAGGAGCAGCATCAACTTCCTCTGCACCAAAACAGGAAGGAGC
The DNA here is from genome assembly GCF_027579735.1 of Bombina bombina. NCBI lineage: Eukaryota > Metazoa > Chordata > Amphibia > Anura > Bombinatoridae > Bombina > Bombina bombina. The sequence goes on from NC_069505.1 coordinate 555,777,277, forward strand.
TGTTGCTCGCTACAGACAAGGCTGGAAACCTAACCAGTCCTGGAACAAGGGCAAGCAGACCAGGAAACCTGCTGCTGCCCCTAAAACAGCATGAATTGAGGGCCCCCGATCCGGGATCGGATCTAGTGGGGGGCAGACTTTCTCTCTTCGCCCAGGCTTGGGCAAGAGATGTTCAGGATCCCTGGGCGCTAGAGATAATATCTCAGGGATACCTTCTGGACTTCAAATACTCTCCTCCAAGAGAGAGATTTCATCTGTCAAGATTGTCAACAATCCAAACAAAGAAAGAGGCGTTTCTACGCTGCGTACAAGAGCTCTTGTTAATGGGAGTAATCCATCCAGTTCCACGATCGGAACAGGGACAGGGGTTTTACTCAAATCTGTTTGTGGTTCCCAAAAAAGAGGGAACTTTCAGACCAATCCTGGACTTAAAGATCCTAAACAAATTCCTAAGAGTTCCATCGTTCAAGATGGAGACTATTCGGACAATTTTACCTATGATCCAAGAGGGTCAGTACATGACCACTGTAGATTTAAAAGATGCTTACCTTCACATACCGATTCACAAAGATCATTATCGGTACCTAAGGTTTGCCTTCCTAGACAGGCATTACCAGTTTGTGGCTCTTCCATTCGGATTGGCTACAGCTCCAAGAATCTTCACAAAGGTTCTGGGTGCTCTTCTGGCGGTACTAAGACCGCGGGGAATCTCGGTAGCTCCATACCTAGACGACATTCTGATACAAGCTTCAAGCTTTCAAACTGCCAAGTCTCATACAGAGTTAGTGCTGGCATTTCTAAGGTCACATGGATGGAAGGTGAACGAAAAGAAAAGTTCACTCGTTCCACTCACAAGAGTTCCCTTCCTGGGGACTCTTATAGATTCTGTAGAAATGAAGATTTACCTGACAGAGGACAGGCTAACAAGACTTCAAAGTGCTTGCCGCACCCTTCATTCCATTCAACACCCGTCAGTGGCTCAATGCATGGAGGTAATCGGCTTAATGGTAGCGGCAATGGACATAGTACCCTTTGCACGCTTACACCTCAGACCACTGCAACTGTGCATGCTAAGTCAGTGGAATGGGGATTACTCAGACTTATCCCCTTCTCTGAATCTGGATCAAGAGACCAGAAATTCTCTTCTATGGTGGCTTTCTCGGCCACATCTGTCCAGGGGAATGCCATTCAGCAGACCAGACTGGACAATTGTAACAACAGACGCCAGCCTTCTAGGTTGGGGTGCCGTCTGGAATTCTCTGAAGGCTCAGGGACAATGGAGTCAGGAGGAGAGTCTCCTGCCAATAAACATTCTGGAATTGAGAGCAGTTCTCAATGCCCTCCTGGCTTGGCCCCAGTTGACAACTCGGGGGTTCATCAGGTTTCAGTCGGACAACATCACGACTGTAGCTTACATCAACCATCAGGGAGGGACAAGAAGCTCCCTAGCTATGATGGAAGTATCAAAGATAATTCGCTGGGCAGAGTCTCACTCTTGCCACCTGTCAGCAATCCACATCCCGGGAGTGGAGAACTGGGAGGCGGATTTCTTAAGTCGTCAGACTTTTCATCCGGGGGAGTGGGAACTTCATCCGGAGGTCTTTGCCCAAATACTTCGACGTTGGGGCAAACCAGAGATAGATCTCATGGCGTCTCGACAGAACGCCAAGCTTCCTCGTTACGGGTCCAGATCCAGGGATCCAGGAGCAGTCCTGATAGATGCTCTGACAGCACCTTGGGACTTCAGGATGGCTTACGTGTTTCCACCCTTCCCGTTGCTTCCTCGATTGATTGCCAGAATCAAACAAGAGAGAGCATCAGTGATTCTAATAGCACCTGCGTGGCCACGCAGGACTTGGTATGCAGACCTGGTGGACATGTCATCCTGTCCACCTTGGTCTCTACCTCTGAAACAGGACCTTCTGATACAGGGTCCCTTCAAACATCAAAATCTAACTTCTCTGAAGCTGACTGCTTGGAAATTGAACGCTTGATTTTATCAAGACGTGGGTTTTCTGAGTCAGTTATTGATACCTTAATACAGGCTAGGAAACCTGTTACCAGAAAGATTTACCATAAGATATGGCGTAAATACCTATATTGGTGTGAATCCAAAGGTTACTCTTGGAGTAAGGTTAGGATTCCTAGGATATTGTCTTTTCTACAAGAAGGTTTAGAAAAGGGTTTATCTGCTAGTTCATTAAAGGGACAGATCTCAGCTCTGTCCATTCTGTTACACAAACGTCTGTCAGAAGTTCCTGACGTCCAGGCTTTTTGTCAGGCTTTGGCCAGGATTAAGCCTGTGTTTAAAACTGTTGCTCCACCATGGAGTTTAAACCTTGTTCTTAATGTTTTACAGGGCGTTCCGTTTGAACCCCTTCATTCCATTGATATAAAGTTGTTATCTTGGAAAGTTCTATTTTTAATGGCTATTTCCTCGGCTCGAAGAGTCTCTGAATTATCAGCCTTACATTGTGATTCTCCTTATTTGATTTTTCATTCGGATAAGGTAGTCCTGCGTACTAAACCTGGGTTCTTACCTAAGGTAGTTACTAACAGGAATATCAATCAAGAGATTGTTGTTCCTTCTTTATGCCCAAATCCTTCTTCAAAGAAGGAACGTCTACTGCACAACCTGGATGTAGTCCGTGCTCTAAAATTTTACTTACAGGCAACTAAGGAATTTCGACAAACGTCTTCTCTGTTTGTCATTTACTCTGGGCAGAGGAGAGGTCAAAAAGCTTCCGCTACCTCTTTCTTTTTGGCTTCGTAGCATAATTCGTTTAGCTTATGAGACTGCTGGACAGCAGCCTCCTGAAAGAATTACAGCTCATTCTACTAGAGCTGTGGCTTCCACTTGGGCCTTCAAGAATGAGGCCTCTGTTGAACAGATTTGCAAGGCTGCAACTTGGTCTTCGCTTCATACTTTTTCCAAATTTTACAAATTTGACACTTTTGCTTCATCGGAGGCTATTTTTGGGAGAAAGGTTCTTCAGGCAGTGGTTCCTTCTGTATAAAGAGCCTGCCTATCCCTCCCGTCATCCGTGTACTTTTGCTTTGGTATTGGTATCCCAGAAGTAATGATGACCCGTGGACTGATCACACTTAACAGAAGAAAACATAATTTATGCTTACCTGATAAATTCCTTTCTTCTGTAGTGTGATCAGTCCACGGCCCGCCCTGTTTTTAAGGCAGGTAAATATTTTTTAATTTATACTCCAGTCACCACTTCACCCTTGGCTTTTCCTTTCTCGTTGGTCCTTGGTCGAATGACTGGGAGTGACGTAGAGGGGAGGAGCTATATGCAGCTCTGCTGGGTGAATCCTCTTGCACTTCCTGTTGGGGAGGAGTAATATCCCAGAAGTAATGATGACCCGTGGACTGATCACACTACAGAAGAAAGGAATTTATCAGGTAAGCATAAATTATGTTTTTTTGCATTGTTTTTAAAAATGTAAGATTTTGAAATGATGCAATGGGTTACTCTCCTTTGGTACAGCAGAACTGCCCAAATTCTCAAAATTGACCCCCAAAACTATAAATATTTGTAATGTAGACAACCCAAGGTATTGATATAGGCCCACTTTTGCATATTTCATGAAAGCATTTGACAGTCAGATATATTCAAAATATGATCATATTCTCACATAAATTATTTACATATAACTTGTGCAGTCATAAGACTAATGGTTGCAAAAGCTTCTCTCGGATCCCCTGTGTTCAGAATGAGCAGACATGTATGCGTTTACATTGCTTTTGGTAATCAGAAGGCCACTAATTGCACCCGTACACCGCACTTCTGAAAGAGGATTTTTAGACACATTATGACAAAGGGTGCAGGGCCCATTTGGAATAACAATGGCTCAAATGTTCAAAATTAACTATATATATATATATATATATATATATATATATATATATATATATATATATATATATATATATATATATATATATACACACACACACACACACACACACGCGCACACACACACACACACACACACACACGGTATATGAATACACTGGTCTGGTCGCCAATGGCGACCTAAATTTCTTGTGGGCAAGTAAAATTTTTAAGTTACCAGCCCGAGTGGCGACCTGACATTTTAAGTGGGATATAAGAAGCATTAATAAAATATGTCAAATTGCCTTTCAAATATGCACACACACGGGAAAGGAGGGTAGAAAGGGGAGGTTCTTTCTGTTAAATGCATTCAAAGACCTCCCCTTATCCTCATGGCTCTTGGTCTCTTCCTTGTCAGTTGCTACTTCCCACCCCTAAGGTTGTCTGCGCGGGAAGACATCCTGCTAGAGCGGTGAGTGTTTCTTCTCTGTTTATGAATGAAGTATGGGTTAAAGTAACTATATAGTTATGGTAGGCAGCTTGCTCACGTACATTATGCCGACGTACTCCAGGGTCCTCTGCAGAACTTCAGCACAATGTACATGAACAAGCTGCCTACTATAACAATATAGAGCACTGCACAAATTTTCTGGACACTACTGTTGCTTCAAAAACTGACTTTACCAATTTGTAGAGAACATATCATCTCCATGCACCCAGTCAAATCTGCTAGCGCGGCACTGACAGTTGCGCTAGTAGTTGAAAGGCAGCCGGACAGAAAGAGGGGAAAAAAGTGTTTTTAACATGCTCGCTATGTCAAAGCTCTATAGGTTGAAGGGTGGCAGCATTAAATATACTTAGTCAACCATGACCCCACATATGCTGAAGTAAAAAAAAAACCAGCTCAATTATATCTCTTTTTTTTTTTTACCCTTAGTGGAAAATAAGTCAAGACGGTACATACAGTATTACAAAGATAGTATACCTGTTTTTTTGTAGCTGGTGATAGAAAAATATTTTATAAAGTTAAAGCCTTTTTATTAATACTCAAGTCCCAATTAGTAAGCAGCTTGCAAAGCATTCAAATTGGGACCTCTGTCTGCAATGCTTTGTGATATTACAATAACACTATTTATATTGCCTTTTTACATAAGCTATATACACACTACATGCAGATATACACGGGCGACTAAAGTTTCTTGCAGGCTGGTAAGTTTCGTGATTTACTTGCCCGGTGGGCGAGGGAAGTTTTTGGGTATTCATAGGCCCAGTATATATATAGTGCTTCACAAATCTGTTTAAACTACAAGAGCCAATAAGAATATTTAGGAGCAAGGCATATTTTTAGGAG